>NW_023995593.1:0-100238 GCF_015586225.1 Lucilia sericata | reverse complement strand
TCAGGCCTGCAAAAGTGTTATACTTGTTTTTTTTTGTTAGTTTTAAACAAAATTTTTAGATTGTATTTATGTTTTATACTAAAAAAAATTAAGTGAAAAAAAATTAAATAAAGCGAGTGGAGGCAACTACAAATATACTAGCTTATGCGAAGTGGAAAAAATGTATTACCTCGTATTAGAAAAACTTAAACAAAAATCAAGCTTTAGCACTTGATAATTTCCATGATACATTATAGAGTAAATGAATTCAAAACGCGTGCTTAACGTGTTTTTTCTATTATTTTTAATTTTTCTTAATGTTTTTCGTAGTTGTAGGAGGATGGTATGAAAAAGGCTTTGAAACTATTAACTTTTAAATATGGTTCAAAATCCCCATACTAATGTTCAGTATCGACTATAGATTCATCAATAATCGACACTTAAAACTGATCTATAGTCACAGCAATAGTCTCAACTACAAGTCTCAACTATATACTGATTTAAAGTCACAACTACAGACTGATCTCTAGTCTCGACTACAGACTGATCTCTAGTCTCGACTATAGACTGATCTATAGTCTCGACTATAGACTAATCTATAGTCTCGACTATAGACTGATCTATAGTCTCGACTATAGACTGTTCTACAGTCTCGACTATAGACCGTTTATAGTCTCGACTAAAGACTGTTCTACAGTCTGGACTATAGACTGTTCTATAGTCTGGACTATAGACTGTTCTATAGTCTGGACTATAGACTGTTCTATAGTCTGGACTATAGACTGTTCTATAGTCTGGACTATAGACTGTTCTATAGTCTCGACTATAGACAGTTCTATAGTCTCGACTATAGACTGTTGTATAGTCTCGACTATAGACTGTCGTATAGACTCGACTATAGACTGTTCTATAGACTCGACTCTCGACTGTAGACTGTCGTATAGACTCGACTATAGACTGTTCTATAGACTCGACTCTCGACTGTAGACTCTTCTATAGTCTCGACTATAGACTGTTTTATAGTTTCGACTATAGACTGTTCTATAGACTCGACTATAGACTGTTCTATAGACTCGACTCTCGACTATAGAGTGTTCTATAGTCTAGGCTATATACTGTTCTACAGTCTCGACTATAGACCGTTCTATAGTCTCGACTATAGACTGTTCTATAGTCTCGACTATAGACTGTTCTACAGTCTGAACTATAGACTGTTCTATAGTCTTGCCTATAGACTGTTCTATAGTCTCGTCTATAGACTCTTCTACAGTCTCGACTATAGACTGTTTTATAGTCTCGACTACAGACTGATCTGTAGACTGTTCTATAGTCTGGACTATAGACTGTTTTATAGTCTCGTCTATAGACTCTTCTACAGTCTCGACTATAGACTGTTTTATAGTCTCGACTATAGACTGTTCTACAGTCTCGACTATAGACTGTTTTATAGTCTCGACTATAGACTGTTCTATAGTCTGGACTATAAACTGTTCTATAGTCTGGACTATAGACTGTTCTATAGTCTGGACTATAGACTGTTCTATAGTCTGGACTATAGACTGTTCTTTAGTCTGGACTAGAGACTGTTCTATAGTCTGGACTATAGACTGTTCTATAATCTCTTCTATAGACTGTTCTATAATCTGGACTATAGACTGTTCTATAGTCTCGACTATAGACAGTTCTATAGTCTGTACTATAGACACTTCTATAGTCTGTACTATAGACACTTCTATAGTCTCGACTATAGACAGTTCTATAGTCTCGACTATAGACAGTTCTATAGTCTCGACTATAGACAGTTCTATAGTCTCGACTATAGACAGTTCTATAGTCTCGACTATAGACAGTTCTATAGTCTCGACTATAGACTGTTGTATAGTCTCGACTATAGACTGTTGTATAGTCTCGACTATAGACTGTTTTATAGTCTCGACTACAGACTGATCTGTAGACTGTTCTATAGTCTGGACTATAGACTGTTTTATAGTCTCGTCTATAGACTCTTCTACAGTCTCGACTATAGACTGTTTTATAGTCTCGACTATAGACTGTTCTACAGTCTCGACTATAGACTGTTTTATAGTCTCGACTATAGACTGTTCTATAGTCTGGACTATAAACTGTTCTATAGTCTGGACTATAGACTGTTCTATAGTCTGGACTATAGACTGTTCTATAGTCTGGACTATAGACTGTTCTATAGTCTGGACTATAGACTGTTCTTTAGTCTGGACTAGAGACTGTTCTATAGTCTGGACTATAGACTGTTCCTTAGTCTGGACTAGAGACTGTTCTATAGTCTGGACTATAGACTGTTCTATAATCTCTTCTATAGACTGTTCTATAATCTGGACTATAGACTGTTCTATAGTCTCTACTATAGACTGCTCTATAGTCTCGACTATAGACAGTTCTATAGTCTGTACTATAGACACTTCTATAGTCTGTACTATAGACACTTCTATAGTCTGTACTATAGACACTTCTATAGTCTCGACTATAGACAGTTCTATAGTCTCGACTATAGACAGTTCTATAGTCTCGACTATAGACAGTTCTATAGTCTCGACTATAGACAGTTCTATAGTCTCGACTATAGACAGTTCTATAGTCTCGACTATAGACTGTTGTATAGTCTCGACTATAGACTGTTGTATAGTCTCGACTATAGACTGTTCTATAGTCTCGACTATAGACTGTTCTATAGTCTGGACTATAGACTGTTCTACAGTCTCGACTATAGACTGTTCTATAGTCTCGACTATAGACTGTTCTATAGTCTCGACTATAGACTGTTCTATAGTCTCGACTATAGACTGTTCTATAGTCTCGTCTATAGACTCTTCTACAGTCTCGACTATAGACTGTTTTATAGTCTCGACTACAGACTGATCTGTAGACTGTTCTATAGTCTGGACTATAGACTGTTCTATAATCTCGACTATAGACTATTCTATAGTCTCGACTATAGACAGTTCTATAGTCTCGACTATAGACAGTTCTATAGTCTCGACTATAGACTGTTCTATAGTCTCGACTATAGACTTTTCTATAGTCTCGACTGTAGACTTTTCTATAGTCTCGACAATAGACTGTTCTGTAGTCTCGACTATAGATTGTTCTATAGTCTCGACTATAGACTGTTCTATAGTCTCGACTATAGAATGTTCTATAGTCTCGACTATAGACTGTTCTATATTCTCGACTATAGACTGTTCTATAGTCTCGACTATAGACTGTTCTATAGTCTCGACTATAGACTGTTCTATAGTCTCGACTATAGACTGTTCTATAGTCTCGACTATAGACTGTTCTATAGTCTCGACTATAGACTGTTCTATAGTCTCGACTATAGACTGTTCTATAGTCTCGACTATAGACAGTTCTATAGTCTCGACTATAGACAGTTCTATAGTCTCGTCTATAGACTGTTCTTTAGTCTCGACTATAGACTGTACTATAGTCTCGACTATAAACTGATCTATAACATATAAGAAACCCCTTTTTAAACTAACCTCTTAGTACTCAAATACTTTATGCGTTCACCAAATTCTATGCGTACGTAGGTATGTATGTATGTGTGTGCAGGTGAGTGAATGAGTGTATTTTTGTGGCCTAAAGACCTGCAACACCTGTTTGATTTGCAACAACAAAATTTAAATTAAAAAACGTCTATATACGCATATGTATATTTTGCGTTTTTTTTTTTTTTTTTTTTTTTGGTTTTGTTAAATAATTGTAATTTAAGGTGATTTTTTTTTTTATTTGTTAAGCTGTCTAAAGCGGATTGGCTAAAGCTACAAATGAAAATCAACTTTTTAAAACAAATACCAACAAAAAAAAAAATCAAGCGTTGTAAATTTAGTTTTAAAAATGTTTTAGTTTTAGTATTACGCATAGTTTTTGGTGTAATACGAGTATGTTTGAACACTATTTTTTTTGTATGTCGTCAAAATCTAGTCTATAACCGATTTTTAGAGAAAAATACAACATGGTGAATGTCGTTGTTTTTTGTACGTTAATAGTGTCATAGTGGAGTTTTGAACATTTACTATCTACTACTACTACTTATGTGAACATTCATTTTATAACGCCATTTTGAGTTTTTCGTTAATTTTATATGCATATAGACATTATTGTAAATGTGAAAATTACGAGTATAATTTTTGTATATGTTGGCTACGAAAATGTGACATTTCAATAAATTTTAACTGTTTTTTGGTTTATATCTTTTTTTTTCTCGTTTAAATATAACGTTTTTCTAATAAATCAATGTCATATTTTTTCGTTTTTTTTCTAAGTTTAAAATCTTAATTTTAAGTGAGTTTAATTGAATGTTTGTATTGATTTGAATTTTACAGCAAATTACAGGAATTGATTGGGAAAACACACAGCACGATTTCAATTTTGCATTTGAAATTAAATAATTTATATGAATTTTTCGTATTGCAATATTTTTGTTTAATTGAAAATTTTATAAATTGCAGGCGTGTATACATAGTATGTATATGAAATCAGTTTTATCCATCAGAAAAAGTTGATTTCTTTAAATGTTTATAAACAGCCAGATATTTATGTGTCAAAATAAAAAGATTAGGGAATATAGTTCAATTTTTTATACGAATTTGTTATAAACTTGGTTTTATCAAAATTGAATATAACAATTAACTAGTTAGATAAGGTTTAGAATGGTTTTGAAGGAATAAAATTTATTTTTAATAAAATTCAATAAACTTTTAAAAATGCGTGATAGATGTTAATAGTTTTTTGTACAGGAGTTAGCAAACTTTTTTTCATCACGATATTATTCGCTTTAGAATGTGATTTTGGAAAGATATGTGCGACTAATGTCTACACTTCATACTATAATCAGGAGTTCGAAAAAGAGAAAATATAGATTGCAATGTATCAGCAAATGACAGTTATTTTTAAACGAGAGTGAACACAGTCGTTACTTTAGTGTCCCTTGTAAGTGAGAGCGGATGCAGTCGTATAGAGATTAGTCTCTAGACCAACACATGTTAACATAGCTAGTGATTGTGTTAGCTAGAACTGAAATAGAACTTAACAAGAACTGAACTAGAACTTAACAATAACTGAACTAGAACTGAACTAGAACTGAACTAGAACTGAACTAGAACTGAACTAGAACTGAACTAGAAGAACTAGAACTGAACTAGAACTGAACTAGAACTGAACTAGAACTGAACTAGAACTGAACTAGAACTGAACTAGAACTGAACTAGAACTGAACTAGAACTGAACTAGATCTGAACTAGAAATGAACTGGAACTGAACTAGAACTGAACTAGAACTGAACTAGAACTGAACTAGAACTGAATTAGAACTGAACTAGAACTGAACTAGAACTGAACTAGAACTGAACTAGAACTGAACTAGAACTGAACTAGAACTGAACTAGAACTGAACTAGAACTGAACTAGAACTGAACTAGAACTGAACTAGAACTGAACTAGAACTGAACTAGAACTGAACTAGAACTGAACTAGAACTGAACTAGAACTGAACTAGAACTGAACTAGAACTGAACTAGAACTGAACTAGATCTGAACTAGAAATGAACTGGAACTGAACTAGAACTGAACTAGAACTGAACTAGAACTGAACTAGAACTGAACTAGAACTGAACTAGAACTGAACTAGAACTGAACTAGAACTGAACTAGAACTGAACTAGAACTGAACTAGAACTGAACTAGAACTGAACTAGAACTGAACTAGAACTGAACTAGAACTGAACTAGAACTGAACTAGAACTGAACTAGAACTGAACTAGAACTGAACTAGAACTGAACTAGAACTGAACTAGAACTGAACTAGAACTGAACTAGAACTGAACTAGAACTGAACTAGAACTGAACTAGAACTGAACTAGAACTGAACTAGAACTGAACTAGAACTGAACTAGAACTGAACTAGAACTGAACTAGAACTGAACTAGAACTGAACTAGAACTGAACTAGAACTGAACTAGAACTGAACTAGAACTGAACTAGAACTGAACTAGAACTGAACTAGAACTGAACTAGAACTGAACTAGAACTGAACTAGAACTGAACTAGAACTGAACTAGAACTGAACTAGAACTGAACTAGAACTGAACTAGAACTGAACTAGAACTGAACTAGAACTGAACTAGAACTGAACTAGAACTGAACTAGAACTGAACTACTGAACTAGAACTGAACTAGAACTGAACTAGAACTGAACTAGAACTGAACTAGAACTGAACAAGAACTGAACTAGAACTGAACTAGAACTGACCAAGAACTAAACTAGAACTAAACTAGAACTGAACTAGAACTGAACTAGAACTAGACCTGAACTTTTTTAGAACTTTTTGTTCCAGAGACCAGATTATACTTAATTCTGGCCAAATGGCGTTATAATGACCTTTTTCCCATTAATTTCAACTTTTTCTTTTTGTTTAAAAAGTCGAATTTTTTGCTAAAAAAAAAGTAGATTAAGTTTTTTATAACTCGTTCTGTCATCGTCTTTGACTACAGTTATTCCCAAACATTATAGAACTGGTTTCAGAAGCAATATCGAAACCAAAAATATTCCACAAAACCAATTCAAACATTTTGAACAAAATTTTTTTAAAGAAATTTAATTTTCTCTACATTTTTATCATAATATAACTTTATATATGGTTGTATCATGCATTTTTGATATATTTTTTAATTAATTTCCAATCCCGACACACACATTTAAAAATAACAGTGTTAAAACAGTTTAGCAGTCACAATAACGTTTAAACACCAACTACCCTTATATACAACCCTGAACAAAAACAAACACACAAACGGTAAACACATGTTTATTTATAAACAAAGAACAGCTGTTTGTAGAAAGAAAAGAAAAACAAAACAGCTGAAGAGTAAAAAAAAAATGCGGTAAAAGTTGTTCAACAGTCGGCAAAAACATCCAAGTTTTATAAATAAAGAAGAAAATATTAACAAATTATAAAAATTAATTAAAATTATGTTACAACCCTCCAAACAACAAGTTTTACGTTTGTACAAACATTTAATACGTTACGGCAATCAATTGCAATTGACAGATAAATCCTATTTCTTGGGCAGAGTACGCAGAGAGTTTAGGGAAAATAGTAAAGAAACAGAATTACATAAAATTGAATTTAACTTTAAGGTAAGAGGAAGAAAGAGGAACGAACAACATAAAAATAATAATAATTAATGTTCTAAATTTGATATTTTACAGAGAGGAGAAACTTTATTGCGTAAAGGCCGTATTTTGTAGTAGAAGAACAACAACAAAACATGATTTCCTGGCTGTCTAGTTTAGCAAAACAACATCTAAGTTGGATTGTCAACACCACAAAACCTATAAGTTGTAGATTCCTAACAAATACCTTCATCTTAAACTCCAAACAGCAACAACTAGACTATTCACGTTATCCCAAACTAAATGAAGAAGAACTAGAAGAACACTTTACTCGAGGCAGTGGTCCCGGAGGACAAGCTGTTAATAAAACTTCTAATTGTGTGCTTCTACGTCATATACCCACAAATATTTTAGTTAAATGTCATACACATCGTTTAGCCTCCCGTAATAGGATAGAGGCTAGAAAAATTCTTTTAGAGAAACTAGATGTCCATTACAATGGTGAACATTCTATACAGGCTCAACTAAAGGCTTTGGAAAATAAAAAATCCAATGAACGTAAACGACGACAAAATAAATTGCAAGAAATGAAACAAAAATGGAAGGAACGTGAAGAGCAAGAGAAAGTAATGGAAGATAAGAAAAATAAGGAATAAATTTTCCAAAAAAATACTTTTGTTATTGTTTTCTTTTATTTTTTCTTTTTTTATTATTTCTCTTTAACTTACCAGGAAGAAAAATCACCAAAACCTGCTTTAGATGAAGCTTTCTTTCTTATGGGTCCCGCCGCTAAAGAAGTAGCGGCTGTTGTATCCTCTTTAATGGTTTGTTTTAGTGCTTGTATATTTAAATATTTACCCACACCTTCACGATACACTTTTAAAGGTTCTTTTAGGCGTTTCTGTTTCTTTTCTTCATTAATTTCTTGTTTTTGTTTTTCCACTTCTTCCGCTCTTTCCTTAATCAATTGTTCTTCGGCTTCTTTGAAAGGATCTACAAATACTTGTGCTGACTCTATGATTATATCCTCAATGGGACGATCTTTATTATCTACTTCTATTTGTTCCATTTTTTGTAGGGTATCTAGTCCGCCTACCAGTTTGCCAAATATGGTGTGTTTGCCATCCAAGTGTTTGCAGGAGCGATAGGTAATGAAGCTGCAAAAATTGAAAAAAAATAAATTTCAAAATTTTCTTGAACACAGAAAAAAAACTACAGCCGATTTTAGTTTTCCTATATAAAAATCGATTTTTTGTGGGAAATATGAGTGATCACAGATATTCACTATTTTCTTGATTAGAGCGTTATTTAAGAAACTATAGCCGATTTTAGTTTTCCTATATAAAAATCGATTTTAAGTGGGAAATGTAAGTGATCACAGATTTTCACTATTTTCTTGATTAGAGCGATATTAAAGAAACTACAGCCGATTTTAGTTTTTCTATATAAAAATCGATTTTTAGCGGGAAATATGAGTGATCACAGATTTTCACTAATTTCTTGATTAGAGCGATATTAAAGAAACTACAGCCGATTTTAGTTTTCCTATATAAAAATCGATTTTTTGTGGGAAATATGAGTGATCACAGATTTTCACTATTTTCTTGATTAGAGCGTTATTTAAGAAACTACAGCCGATTTTAGTTTTCCCATATAAAAATCGATTTTTAGTGGGAAATATGAGTGATCACAGATTTTCACTATTTTCTTGATTAGAGCCTTGTAAACGAAACTACAGCCGATTTTAGTTTTCCTATATAAAAATCGATTTTTAGTGGGAAATATGAGTGATCACAGATTTTCACTATTTTCTTGGTTAGAGCGTTATTTAAGAAACTACAGCCGATTTTAGTTTTCCCATATAAAAATCGATTTTTAGTGGGAAATATGAGTGATCACAGATTTTCAGTATTTTCTTGATTAGAGCGTTATTTAAAAAACTACAGCCGATTTTAGTTTTCTCATATAAAAATCGATTTTTAGTGGGAAATATCAGTGATCACAGATTTTCACTATTTTCTTGATTAGAGCGATATTTAAAAAACAACAGCCGATTTTAGTTTTCCCATATAAAAATCGATGATTAGTGGGAAATATGAGTGATCACAGATTTTCACTATTTTCTTGATTAGAGCGTTAATAAAGAAACTACAGCCGATTTTAGTTTTCTCATATAAAAATCGATTTTTAGTGGGAAATATAAGTGATCACAGATTTTCACTATTTTCTTGATTAGAGCGATATTAAAGAAACTACAGCCGATTTTAGTTTTCCTATATAAAAATCGATTTTTAGTGGGAAATATGAGTGATCACAGATTTTCACTATTTTCTTGATTAGAGCGTTATTTAAGAAACTACAGCCGATTTTAGTTTTCCTATATAAAAATGGATTTTTAGTGGGAAATATGAGTGATCACAGATTTTCACTATTTTCTTGATTAGAGCGTTATTTAAGAAACTACAGCCGATTTTAATCTTCTCATATAAAAATCGATTTTTAGTGGGAGATATAAGTGATCACAGATTTTCACTATTTTCTTGATTAGAGCGATATAAAGAAACTACAGCCGATTTTAGTTTTCCTATATAAAAATCGATTTTTAGCGGGAAATATGAGTGATCACAGATTTTCACTATTTTCTTGATTAGACCGTTAATAGAGAAACTACAGCCGATTTTAGTTTTCCTATATAAAAATCGATTTTTAGCGGGAAATATGAGTGATCACAGATTTTTACTATTTTCTTAATTAGAGCGTTAATAAAGAAACTACAGCCGATTTTAGCTTTCCTATATAAAAATCGATTTTTAGTAGGAAATATAAGTGATCACAGATTTTCACTATTTTCTTGTTTAGAGCCTTATTAAAGAAACTACAGCCGATTTTAGTTTTCTCATATAAAAATCGATTTTTTGTGGGAAATATGAGTGATCACAGATTTTCACTATTTTCTTGATTAGAGCGTTATTTAAGAAACTACAGCCGATTTTAGTTTTCCCATATAAAAATCGATTTTTAGTGGGAAATATGAGTGATCACAGATTTTCACTATTTTCTTGATTAGAGCCTTGTAAACGAAACTACAGCCGATTTTAGTTTTCCTATATAAAAATCGATTTTTAGTGGGAAATATGAGTGATCACAGATTTTCACTATTTTCTTGATTAGAGCCTTATTAACGAAACTACAGCCGATTTTAGTTTTCCTATATAAAAATCGATTTTTAGTGGAAAATATGAGTGATCACAGATTTTCACCATTTTCTTGATTAGAGCGTTAATAGAGAAACTACAGCCGATTTTAGTTTTCTCATATAAAAATCGATTTTTAGTGGGAAATATCAGTGATCACAGATTTTCACTATTTTCTTGATTAGAGCGATATTTAAAAAACAACAGCCGATTTTAGTTTTCCCATATAAAAATCGATGATTAGTGGGAAATATGAGTGATCACAGATTTTCACTATTTTCTTGATTAGAGCGTTAATAAAGAAACTACAGCCGATTTTAGTTTTCTCATATAAAAATCGATTTTTAGTGGGAAATATAAGTGATCACAGATTTTCACTATTTTCTTGATTAGAGCGATATTAAAGAAACTACAGCCGATTTTAGTTTTCCTATATAAAAATCGATTTTTAGTGGGAAATATGAGTGATCACAGATTTTCACTATTTTCTTGGTTAGAGCGTTATTTAAGAAACTACAGCCGATTTTAGTTTTCCCATATAAAAATCGATTTTTAGTGGGAAATATGAGTGATCACAGATTTTCAGTATTTTCTTGATTAGAGCGTTATTTAAAAAACTACAGCCGATTTTAGTTTTCTCATATAAAAATCGATTTTTAGTGGGAAATATCAGTGATCACAGATTTTCACTATTTTCTTGATTAGAGCGATATTTAAAAAACAACAGCCGATTTTAGTTTTCCCATATAAAAATCGATGATTAGTGGGAAATATGAGTGATCACAGATTTTCACTATTTTCTTGATTAGAGCGTTAATAAAGAAACTACAGCCGATTTTAGTTTTCTCATATAAAAATCGATTTTTAGTGGGAAATATAAGTGATCACAGATTTTCACTATTTTCTTGATTAGAGCGATATTAAAGAAACTACAGCCGATTTTAGTTTTCCTATATAAAAATCGATTTTTAGTGGGAAATATGAGTGATCACAGATTTTCACTATTTTCTTGATTAGAGCGTTATTTAAGAAACTACAGCCGATTTTAGTTTTCCTATATAAAAATGGATTTTTAGTGGGAAATATGAGTGATCACAGATTTTCACTATTTTCTTGATTAGAGCGTTATTTAAGAAACTACAGCCGATTTTAATCTTCTCATATAAAAATCGATTTTTAGTGGGAGATATAAGTGATCACAGATTTTCACTATTTTCTTGATTAGAGCGATATAAAGAAACTACAGCCGATTTTAGTTTTCCTATATAAAAATCGATTTTTAGCGGGAAATATGAGTGATCACAGATTTTCACTATTTTCTTGATTAGACCGTTAATAGAGAAACTACAGCCGATTTTAGTTTTCCTATATAAAAATCGATTTTTAGCGGGAAATATGAGTGATCACAGATTTTTACTATTTTCTTAATTAGAGCGTTAATAAAGAAACTACAGCCGATTTTAGCTTTCCTATATAAAAATCGATTTTTAGTAGGAAATATAAGTGATCACAGATTTTCACTATTTTCTTGTTTAGAGCCTTATTAAAGAAACTACAGCCGATTTTAGTTTTCTCATATAAAAATCGATTTTTAGTGGGAAATATGAGTGATCACAGATTTTCACCATTTTCTTGATTAGAGCGTTAATAGAGAAACTACAGCCGATTTTAGTTTTCTCATATAAAAATCGATTTTTAGTGGGAAATATCAGTGATCACAGATTTTCACTATTTTCTTGATTAGAGCGATATTTAAAAAACAACAGCCGATTTTAGTTTTCCCCTATAAAAATCGATGATTAGTGGGAAATATGAGTGATCACAGATTTTCAATATTTTCTTGATTAGAGCGTTAATAAAGAAACTACAGCCGATTTTAGTTTTCTCATATAAAAATCGATTTTTAGTGGGAAATATAAGTGACTAAGACTATTTTCTTGATTAGAGCGATATTAAAGAAACTACAGCCGATTTTAGTTTTCTCATATAAAAATCGATTTTTAGTGGGAAATATAAGTGATCACAGATTTTCACTATTTTCTTGATTAGAGCGATATTAAAGAAACTACAGCCGATTTTAGTTTTCCTATATAAAAATCGATTTTTTGTGGGAAATATGAGTGATCACAGATTTCCACTATTTTCTTGATTAGAGCGTTATTTAACAAACTACAGCCGATTTTAGTTTTCCTATATAAAAATCGATTATTAGTGGGAAATATGAGTGGTCACAGATTTTCACTATTTTCTTGATTAGAGCGATATTGAAGAATCCCACTAAAAATCGATTTTTAGTGGGAAATATGAGTGATCACATATTTTCACTATTTTCTTGATTAGAGAAACTACAGCCGATTTTAATTTTCTCATATAAAAATCGATTTTTAGTGGGAAATATGAGTGATCACAGATTTTCTCTATTTTCTTGATTAGAGCGATATTGAAGAAACTACAGCCGATTTTAGTTTTCCTATATAAAAATCGATTTTTAGTGGGAAATATGAGTTATCACAGATTTTCACTATTTTCTTGATTAGAGCGTTAATAAAGAAACTACAGCCGATTTTAGTTTTCCTATATAAAAATTGATTTTTAGTGGGAAATATGGGTGATCACAGATTTTTAATATTTTCTTGATTAGAGCGTTAATAAGTAACTACAGCCGATTTTAGTTTTCTCATATAAAAATATGAGTTATCGCAGATTTTCCCTATTTTGTTGATATTGGCATGTTCGAAAACTCGTACTTAAGTTCGAATAAATTTAAAGCTAATTTTATACATTTTCCATTTTCGAACTTAAATATTTTGAATATTCAAAACTTAGGTATTGTACTGCTTTTAAGCTTATTATACGAAATAGTAGATATTGTGACCTTTGAAATAGTTTACCGCAAGTTTATGAAATAGTTTACCGCAAAAAAAGTTACAATATTTCTCCACTTACAATTGTGATCCATTTGTATTGGGCCCCGAATTAGCCATAGAAAGCATGCCACGTCCCGTATGACTCAAATTTGGTTTAAATTCATCTTCGAACTTTTTACCCCAAACTGATTGGCCACCTGTACCAGTGCCAGTAGGATCACCACCTTGTATCTAACACAAACAAATAAAAAAAATAAAAAAACATTTTGTTTAAAAGAACACACAACAATTAAAAAGAAAAGAATTTAAAAAAATATCTTACCATAAAATTCCTTATAGAACGATGAAACTTCGTGCCCGTGTAATAACCATCCGAGCAGTGACGCAGAAAATTATCACAAGTCTTTGGAACCTGATCACAGTATAGCTCAAAGTTTAAAGGACCCAAATTGGTGGTGAGACGTACATAACCCTTCTTTTTAACACGTTCATATTTTACTAAATCTTCCTCTATAATAGCGGCCTCATGATTGTAGACTGGAGCCAAGGCGGTAGAAGTAAAACTGGCCGCTACTGCTCCGGTAGAATAATGAGCCGCATTAAATTTGTCAGCCATTTGTTTAGAGGTAGAAGGTTTCTCTTCGGCCGGTTTATAATCCTTTTCCAATTGAGCCAAAGTTTCTTTTGTTTCTAAATTCATGGTTTTAATTTTCTTACTAGGATCTTTTAGCTCTAATTCTTCTTCCTCGGTTAGCACTCTTAAATTTTTGCGCACATGATGAAATTTTGAAATATCAAACTTTTCCAATTTTTGAGGATCTTGTATGGTTATGAGGTCCTTTCTTAAAAAGGGAGTATCATCTACCAAATCCTTCCAATTTTTTGCTTTAATATTCAATTGTTCTATGGCCTCCCAACAGAAAACATTACCCGTAGTAGCCACCGCCACGATATGGGAATTTTTGGTAAATGGTTTAAATAAGGCAGGGCAATGGTATTCATCATCGGAATTTTTAAAGAAATTAAGTTTAATCAACTTTTTAACATCCAGCGGTTTGCCGGTTACCGGATTCACTTTATATTTCTTGAGAAAATTGTGAATAGCCTCCAATTCAAAGACATTGCCATCCAGATCACTATAGGGAGTCTCAAAAGGTACTAGGCTTATGCAGCAGCAATCAAACGGTAAACGTTTAAATTTGATATGTTCATTTTCGGCCGATTCATATTTTTTACCACCATACAATTCCGACCATTCGGTGTAAGTCAAATACCTGAAAATTATTTGATTTTAGTGGATAAATTTTGAAGAATTTTTGTAAAAATCTTTCCTGAACTTACATTTTATCTTTTTGATGTTGTCGTTTACCCATTTTCGTTAATTTATAGTGTTAAAAATTAAATTTTTTGTTAAAAGTCTGAAAATATTAAAAGGTGTTTGTTTATCTTTTGTAAGATGCTTCTTCTTTTAATTAAGCTGTTTATACAATTGCAAATGATTGACAGCAAACTTAGTTGTTAATTTTAGTATTAAACAAGAAAGAGCAGTGACTCCTCAACTGTAGATAAATATTTCAGCAAATTTTAATGAAAAATGCAATTTTTATAATAATACAAATTAAATTGAAGCAAACATATAAGATAGATAGATAGATAGATAGATAGATAGATAGATAGATAGATAGATAGATAGATAGATAGATAGATAGAAAGATAGATAGATAGATAGATAGATAGATAGATAGATAGATAGATAGATAGATAGATAGATAGATAGATAGATAGATAGATAGATAGATAGATAGATAGATAGATAGATAGATAGATAGATAGATAGATAGATAGATAGATAGATAGATAGATAGATAGTAGATAGATAGATAGATAGATAGATAGATAGATAGATAGATAGATAGATAGATAGATAGATAGATAGATAGATAGATAGATAGATAGATAGATAGATAGATAGATAGATAGATAGATAGATAGATAGATAGATAGATAGATAGATAGATAGATAGATAGATAGATAGATAGATAGATAGATAGATAGATAGATAGATAGATAGATAGATAGATAGATAGATAGATAGATAGATAGATAGATAGATAGATAGATAGATAGATAGATAGATAGATAGATAGATAGATAGATAGATAGATAGATAGATAGATAGATAGATAGATAGATAGATAGATAGATAGATAGATAGATAGATAGATAGATAGATAGATAGATAGATAGATAGATAGATAGCGAGATAGCTAATACAGAGACTTGACTTAAAAACAAACTCTTGTAAGTTCCAAATGTTCAAAAAATCGAATGATTGAAATGTCAAGTTCTTACTACTAAGTAAAACTACTTTATAGACATAAATATAGTTATACCAAATCCCTCTTAAACTCTAAAATTAAAATAACCCATAAACTCTAAAAAAAATCCTTTAACAATTCAATTTATCTCAATTTATTGTTAAAGAAAAATTACTACAATCGTACAGAAATTTGTAGCCATTCAAAAAACACAAGCAAAACATTTGTAAAAACCACTTCGTGATTTGAATCCATTAAATTGCCAGCAATTTTCTAACACTACTATTTTTCCAATACTCCCCCTACAAAAACTTTATAGATTTCCAGACAAACAATTGTAAAAGGCAAATTTGTTGTTATTGTAATTTTTAAAACACCCATTCAAAATACTAGAATCAAAAATTGTACTTTAACCAGAACCAGCAGCAGCAGTCTTAATAGTTCCATAATACAAAAACTCAGCAGCAGTTTGTCAAATGTAAACGTTCCTGACAGTAGCAGGAATTTTTATTTTAACATTGTCGGCAAGAATGTAGAAAGAACTTCTACGCATTTCAAATTTTAAAATTGGACTACCAGAACCACACAAGATTCTGATTTAGTTTCGAGTGTTTCTTGGTAAATAGTTGATCTTGTTGTTATTATTATTGTTGCTGTTGTATAACCGACGACTACTGTTGCAGATGTTGTGTCTGTTGTGCGGCTGTCTTAATGGTCCAAGCAATTTGTCAGTCGTTAAAGGCAGTCACTCACAATCAAAGCAAAGTCATGGTAAAATACCTCCGAAGTGGAAAAAGTAGATTGAATATTTTACTTTTTTTATATTTAACGGAAAAAGAACTCAACAGGAACAGTGGGCAAATAAAGTTTGTTTTTATAATATTTTCAGGATTAAGGTATATAGTAGCTTCTGGATTTATTTTGTTCTAGAATAAAGTCTAAGCTATAATCTAGTCAATAGTCTAGTCTATATTCTAGTCTATAATCTAGTCAATAGTCTAGTCTATATTCTAGTCTATAATCTAGTCTATAGTCTAGTCTATAGTCTAGTCTATAGTCTAGTCTATAGTCTAGTCTATAGTCTAGTCTATAGTCTAGTCTATAGTCTAGTCTATAGTCTAGTCTATAGTCTAGTCTATAGTCTAGTCTATAGTCTAGTCTATAGTCTAGTCTATAGTCTAGTCTATAGTCTAGTCTATAGTCTAGTCTATAGTCTAGTCTATAGTCTATAGTCTAGTCTATAGTCTAGTCTATAGTCTAGTCTATAGTCTAGTCTATAGTCTAGTCTATAGTCTAGTCTATAGTCTAGTCTATAGTCTAGTCTATAGTCTAGTCTATAGTCTAGTCTATAGTCTAGTCTATAGTCTAGTCTATAGTCTAGTCTATAGTCTAGTCTATAGTCTAGTCTATAGTCTAGTCTATAGTCTAGTCTATAGTCTAGTCTATAGTCTAGTCTATAGTCTAGTCTATAGTCTAGTCTATAGTCTAGTCTATAGTCTAGTCTATAGTCTAGTCTATAGTCTAGTCTATAGTCTAGTCTATAGTCTAGTCTATAGTCTAGTCTATAGTCTAGTCTATAGTCTAGTCTATAGTCTAGTCTATAGTCTAGTCTATAGTCTAGTCTATAGTCTAGTCTATAGTCTAGTCTATAGTCTAGTCTATAGTCTAGTCTATAGTCTAGTCTATAGTCTAGTCTATAGTCTAGTCTATAGTCTAGTCTATAGTCTAGTCTATAGTCTAGTCTATAGTCTAGTCTATAGTCTAGTCTATAGTCTAGTCTATAGTCTAGTCTATAGTCTAGTCTATAGTCTAGTCTATAGTCTAGTCTATAGTCTAGTCTATAGTCTAGTCTATAGTCTAGTCTATAGTCTAGTCTATAGTCTAGTCTATAGTCTAGTCTATAGTCTAGTCTATAGTCTAGTCTATAGTCTAGTCTATAGTCTAGTCTATAGTCTAGTCTATAGTCTAGTCTATAGTCTAGTCTATAGTCTAGTCTATAGTCTAGTCTATAGTCTAGTCTATAGTCTAGCTATAGTCTAGTCTATAGTCTAGTCTATAGTCTAGTCTATAGTCTAGTCTATAGTCTAGTCTATAGTCTAGTCTATCTGTCATAGTCTAGTTATGTCTAGTCTATAGTCTAGTCTATAGTCTAGTCTATAGTCTAGTCTATAGTCTAGTCTATAGTCTAGTCTATAGTCTAGTCTATAGTCTAGTCTATAGTCTAGTCTATAGTCTAGTCTATAGTCTAGTCTATAGTCTAGTCTATAGTCTATAGTCTAGTCTATAGTCTAGTTCTATAGTCTAGTCTTAGTCTATAGTCTAGTCTAGTCTAGTCTAGTCTAGTCTAGTCTATAGTCTATCTAGTCTAGTCTATAGTTAGTCTAGTCTATAGTCTAGTCTAGGCTTTATAGTCTAGTCTAGTCTATAGTCTAGTCTAGTTCTATAGTCTAGTCTATAGTCTAGTCTATAGTTTAGTCTATAGTCTAGTCTAGTCTATAGTCTAGTCTATAGTCTTAGTCTATAGTCTAGTCTATAGTCTAGTCTATAGTCTAGTCTATAGTCTGTCTATAGTCTAGTCTATAGTCTAGTCTATAGTCTAGTCTATAGTCTAGTCTATAGTCTAGTCTATAGTCTAGTCTATAGTCTAGTCTATAGTCTAGTCTATAAGCTAGTCTATAGTCTAGTCTATAGTCTAGTCTATAGTCTAGTCTCTAGTATAGTCTATAGTCTAGTCTATAGTCTAGTCTATAGTCTAGTCTATAGTCTCGTCTATAGTCTAGTCTATAGTCTAGTCTATAGTCTAGTCTATAGTCTAGTCTATAGTCTAGTCTATAGTCTAGTCTATAGTCTAGTCTATAGTCTATAGACTAGACTATAGTCTAGTCTATAGTCTAGTCTATAGTCTAGTCTATAGTCTATAGTCTAGTCTATAGTCTAGTCTATAGTCTAGTCTATAGTCTAGTCTATAGTCTAGTCTATAGTCTAGTCTATAGTCTAGTCTATAGTCTAGTCTATAGTCTAGTCTATAGTCTAGTCTATAGTCTAGTCTATAGTCTAGTCTATAGTCTAGTCTATAGTCTAGTCTATAGTCTAGTCTATAGTCTAGTCTATAGTCTAGTCTATAGTCTAGTCTATAGTCTAGTCTATAGTCTAGTCTATAGTCTAGTCTATAGTTCTAGTCTATAGTCTAGTCTATAGTCTAGTCTATAGTCTAGTCTATAGTCTAGTCTATAGTCTAGTCTATAGTCTAGTCTATAGTCTAGTCTATAGTCTAGTCTATAGTCTAGTCTATAGTCTAGTCTATAGTCTAGTCTAGTCTAGTCTATAGTCTAGTCTATAGTCTAGTCTATAGTCTAGTCTATAGTCTAGTCTAGTCTATAGTCTAGTCTAGTCTAGTCCATAGTCTAGTCTATAGTCTAGTCTATAGTCTAGTCTATAGTCTAGTCTATAGTCTAGTCTATAGCCTAGTTTATAGTCTAATCTATAGTCTAGTCTATAGTCTAGTCTATAGTCTAGTCTATAGTCTAGTCTATAGTCTAGTCTATAGTCTAGTCTATAGTCTAGTCTATAGTCTACCCTATAGTCGAGTCTATAGTTCAGTTTATAGTATAGTCTAGTCTATAGTCTTGTCTATACTATAGTATAGTTTGGACTTTAGTGATGTCTATTGTCTGGACTAAAGTCACGTTTTAAGTCTGTAGTCTTGACTGGTCTATAATCCTAACTGTGATCTTGTCAATTCCACTGTATTTCAAAACAAAAATCCTACCATGGGACATTCATTTCAATACGCTGTTCAAATGTAAAAAATCATTTAAAATTACAAAAAAGAAAAATTTGTTCTGGGTGTTCATTTTGAAGGGGGCATTTATAGCGCGGCCTTTAGTGATTTTAAAACAAACAGAAGCCTAAAACAACACAAACTACTACTACAGATCAAGAAAGAGCCTTATAAGAAACAGCCAAGCAGCGAACCAAATGTAGCAGTACAGTGAGTGAGTAACAAACATTCCATGATGGATTGTTTAATTGTTGGCATGTGGAGCATGGTTACATATTGTGAGGTCTTAAATATCACGCACTCACGAATATAAAAACAAAACTGGACATGAAAAGCTACAAAGAAAACAACAGCAACAAAAACAACTAGGATTAAACAAATACAACAAATGTCAAATGGAAAAACTAACATCATTTGTAATGGACTCTGGGAAAAATTTCTTCAAAATCATTTTCATTTCTGTAAGGTTTTTTTGCAGGCTCTTTTAAATGATTTAATGATCATGATTAGCTATGAATACGATTTTTCAAAATGAGAATATGTTTCCTGCAAGATCGATCTCACTTCTTCTGCTCCCTCTCTGGTTCATTTAAGTGTCATTTCATAAATAAATAATTGTGTCCTCTTATGGTGAGACTGGCGCATGCGTAGAAAAAATATGATCATTGATTATGTTACGATATCTTTGGTTAGTCACAGTCATGGTGTGACCATAAGATCTAGTCACCAAGTACAAACGAAACAAAAAAAATAAGAAACAATCATAAATAATAGAAAAACAAATAAAATGTCTTGTTCTTAGTTAACGGCCAACAAAATGTTTGAAGAAACACAAAGATGTTTAATACCCAACACAAGTGTGAGATAAACCCAAATATAGAGGAATGAAATACAAAAACTAAGGAAAACAGCGGAGACAATATATTTTAACAAATCGTCTAACCAAGGAAGATTCTTATCCTCCTCATCTATGGAATGAGTGCAGTTCACAAATAAGAAAAAGACACTTTTGAATTCCTACAACATGTTTTGTTACAGATCGATTTTTCATTCCTTCATACGAGGAGTACATACTACATGCAACAACATGTTAGTATGTTGTTTCTATTTCTGTTTATGATTTGGGTCATTTAAAAGAAATTGATTCACATCTCCAGCCGTCCGTCCTTCCAGCCAGCCAGCTAACCAACCTGGACTGTTACTATCATTTCATCTCTTACAACATGAGCAAATTAAATGGCACCTCTTACACCCATAATTTATGACTCGACTTCAAATGTAGTTTGAATGAACAAAAAAATTGTTTTTTCATTTTTTCAAAACTGATTTTTATCTAAAGATATGGTTACGATTTATATTGCGGACATATGGCACAAATACATGTTTTTTGGTATACAAAAACGTAATGATATGTATAAATTCCTAAAAAGCAGGAAATAGGGTGGAAATCATAGAAAAACAAGCAATACGTTATAGTTCTCTATAAAATCCGACAGACAGTTTTTGACTTCAACTTAGGATATCGCAGAAACATTCTGACAAATATTTGATTGAAATCAGGAAAATGTAATTCTGTGACAAACGTTGTCGAACAATCACAGGTTTGCGACAAGGATCCTAATCCTGTGATAATTTAATAAGAATTCGGTCTACACATAGACAAGATGAAAACTTGTTTGTAGACAAGAACTAGACAATAGACTAGACTATTTATAGGCGAGACTATGCACTGGGACTACGCTAGACTAGACTTTAGACTATAAACTAGACTATAGACTAGACTATAGACTAGACTATAGACTAGACTATAGACTAGAACCACTAGATTAGGCTATAGACTAGACTATAGACTAGACTATAAACTAGACTATAGACATAGACTATAGACTAAACTATAGACTAGACTATAGACTAGACTATAGACTAGAATATAGACTAGACTATAGACTAGACTATAGGACTAGACTATAGACTCCATAGACTAGACTTAGACTAGACTATAGACTAGGACTATAGACTATAGACGATAGACTAGACTATAGACTGACTATAGACTAGACTTATAGACTAGACTATAGACTAGACTATAGACTAACTATAGACTAGACTATAGACTAGACTATAGACTAGACTATAGACTAGACTATAGACTAGACTATAGACTAGACTATAGACTAGACTATAGACTAGACTATAGACTAGACTATACTAGACTATAGACTAGACTATAGACTAGACTATAGACTAGACTATAGACTAGAATATTGACTAGACTATAGACTAGACTACAGACTAGACTATAGACTAGACTATTGACTAGACTATAGACTAGACTATAGACTAGACTATAGACTAGACTATAGACTAGACTATAGACTAGACTATAGACTAGACTATAGACTAGACTATAGACTAGACTATAGACTAGACTATAGACTAGGCTATAGACTGGACTATAGACTGGACTATAGACTAGACTATAGACTAGACTATAGACTAGACTATAGACTAGACTATAGACTAGACTATAGACTAGACTATAGACTAGACTATAGACTAGACTATAGACTAGACTATAGACTAGACTATAGACTAGACTATAGACTAGACTATAGACTAGACTATAGACTAGACTATAGACTAGACTATAGACTAGACTATAGACTAGACTATAGACTAGACTATAGACTAGACTATAGACTAGACTATAGACTAGACTATAGACTAGACTATAGACTAGACTATAGACTAGACTATAGACTAGACTATAGACTAGACTATAGACTAGATATAGACCGACTATAGACTAGACTATAGACTAGACTATAGACTAGACTATAGATTAGACTATAGATTAGACTATAGACTAGACTATAGACTAGACTATAGACTAGACTATAGACTAGACTATAGACTAGACTATAGACTAGACTATAGACTAGACTATAGACTAGACTATAGACTAGACTATAGACTAGACTATAGACTAGACTATAGACTAGACTATAGACTAGACTATAGACTAGACTATAGACTAGACTATAGACTAGACTATAGACTAGACTATAGACTAGACTATAGACTAGACTATAGACTAGACTATAGACTAGACTATAGACTAGACTATAGACTAGACTATAGACTAGACTATAGACTAGACTATAGACTAGACTATAGACTAGACTATAGACTAGACTATAGACTAGACTATAGACTAGACTATAGACTAGACTATAGACTAGACTATAGACTAGACTATAGACTAGACTATAGACTAGACTATAGACTAGACTATAGACTAGACTATAGACTAGACTATAGACTAGACTATAGACTAGACTATAGACTAGACTATAGACTAGACTATAGACTAGACTATAGACTAGACTATAGACTAGACTATAGACTAGACTATAGACTAGACTATAGACTAGACTATAGACTAGACTATAGACTAGACTATAGACTAGACTATAGACTAGACTATAGACTAGACTATAGACTAGACTATAGACTAGACTATAGACTAGACTATAGACTAGACTATAGACTAGACTATAGACTAGACTATAGACTAGACTATAGACTAGACTATAGACTAGACTATAGACTAGACTATAGACTAGACTATAGGCTAGACTATAGACTAGACTATAGACTAGACTATAGACTAGACTATAGACTAGACTATAGACTAGACTATAGACTAGACTATAGACTAGACTATAGACTAGACTATAGACTAGACTATAGACTAGACTATAGACTAGACTATAGACTAGACTATAGACTAGACTATAGGCTAGACTATAGACTAGACTATAGACTAGACTATAGACTAGACTATAGACTAGACTATAGACTAGACTATAGACTAGACTATAGACTAGACTATAGACAAGACTATAGACTAGACTATAGACTAGACTATAGACTAGAGACTATAGACTAGACTATAGACTAGACTATAGACTAGACTATAGACTAGACTATAGACTAGACTAGACTATAGACTAGACTATAGACTAGACTATAGACTAGACTATAGACTAGACTATAGACTAGACTATAGACTAGACTATAGACTTAGACTATAGACTAGACTATAGACTAGACTATAGACTAGACTATAGACTAGACTATAGACTAGACTATAGACTAGACTATAGACTAGACTATAGACTAGACTATAGACTAGACTATAGACTAGACTATAGACTAGACTATAGACTAGACTATAGACTAGACTATAGACTAGACTATAGACTAGACTATAGACTAGACTAGACTATAGACTAGACTATAGACTAGACTATAGACTAGACTAGACTATAGACTAGACTATAGACTAGACTATAGACTAGACTATAGACTAGACTATAGACTAGACTATAGACAAGACTATAGACTAGACTATAGACTAGACTATAGACTAGACTATAGACTAGGCTGTAGTCTAAGCCGACTTACAGACTAGAAAAATAATAAGATAATTAAAATAGCTATACAACAACTAATTAGAAAAAACACTTTTTCAAGTTCTATCTAATTTTGTCAACAATACATCATTTAATTTATCGTAACACTATTTGACATCACGATTTTTGTACTTGTGCAAAGCGGTAAATTTTCTAACAAAAAAAAAAATACCTCAACCAATCAAATTTTAATTAATGTCGTCCGTCGTAGCAAATGTGTTAAAGTCACGTTACAAAAAACTCGTATTTTCGTACCCTCCAACAATGATTTATGTAAAACTGTTAAAAATCTCACAACACAAGACCTACAACCAAAATCCACGCTACTTATTAGCCTACAGTTATATATAAAACAACAACAAAACAAACTTTAAATGTTGCATTGCATTCACTGCCATTGTTGCATACAACATTTGTGAGCCAAAAAAAGCAACTACCTACTTTTTAGTATTTGAAATTACGCCAAGTTATTCGATTGTCAAAGAATAAACGAATGTGGCAAAATAAAGATTAGAAAAACTAAAAACAAAATATTGTGTACATACCTTCTTAGATTGTGCCCCAAAACTGAACAACCAACCAACCAACACACAAGAAGTCACTGCAACGTAAATTGAACATAAATCTGCCTGAACAAATTACGAGTAAAAAACTGAAAAAAAAAGTCTCGTATATTATTTATACTTAATGTAAACTTTGTTAATTTATCATCATTTTGGGTATAACTGCTTTGGCCCCTAGTCTATAATAGGGGAGCCAACAGTTTTGTTCGAAATATTAATAATGAATTAAAATGCTGTTAAACTGGAACAGAAATAAAGGTGAACGAGAACTGAATAGAACTGAAACTGAAGTAGAACTGAACTAGAACTGAACTAGAACTGAAGTAGAACTGAAAGTAGAACTGAAGTAGAACTGAACTAGAACTGAACTAGAACTGAACTAGAACTGAAGTAGAACTGAACTAGAACTGAACTAAAACTGAAAACTGAACAAACTGAACTAGAACTGAACTAGAACTGAACTAGAACTGAACTAGAACTGAACTAGAACTGAAATAGAACTGAACTAGAACTGAACTAGAACTGAACTAGAACTGAACTAGAACTGAACTAGAACTGAACTAGAACTGAACTAGACTGAACTAGAACTGAACTAGAACTGAACTAGAACTGAACTAGAACTGAACTAGAACTAGAACTGAACTAGAACTGAACTAGAACTGAACTAGAACTGAACTAGAACTGAACTAGAACTGAACTAGAACTGAACTAGAACTGAACTAGAACTGAAGAACTGACTAGAACTGAACTAGAACGAACTAGAACTGAACTAGAACTGAACTAGAACTGAACTAGAACTGAACTAGAACTGAACTAGAACTGAACTAGAACTGAACTAGAACTGAACTAGAACTGAACTAGAACTGAACTAGAACTGAACTAGAACTGAACTAGAACTGAACTAGAACTGAACTAGAACTGAACTAGAACTGAACTAGAACTGAACTAGAACTGAACTAGAACTGAACTAGAACTGAACTAGAACTGAACTAGAACTGAACTAGAACTGAACTAGAACTGAACTAGAACTGAACTAGAACTGAACTAGAACTGAACTAGAACTGAACTAGAACGAACTAGAACTGAACTAGAACTGACTGAACTGACTAGAACTGAACTAGAACTGAACTAGAACTCAACTAGAACTCAACTAGAACTGAACTAGAACTGAACTAGAACTGAACTAGAACTGACTAGAACTGAACTAGAACTGAACTAGAACTGAACTAGAACTGGACTAGAACTGAACTAGAACTGAACTAGAACTGAACTAGAACTGAACTAGAACTGAACTAGAACTGAAACTAGAACTGAACTAGAACTGAACTAGAACTGAACTAGAACTGAACTAGAACTGAACTAGAACTGAACAGAACTAGAACTGAACAGAACTAGAACTGAACAGAACTAGAACTGAACCAGAACTGAGCTAGAACTGAACTAAAGTTCTTAGCAATAAGTGAAACACAGCTTTAAAGCTTTTGGCAAAAATGTTGTAGTATTTCGTTGCTATTTATCTTGGATGTGGGACATCGTAAGCAATAGTTCATGCCATCAAAGAACATTGTATTATGGGTTAACAATGATAAACTACATTTAATAAGTCGATTTGTAAATATAGGCCATAAATATTTTATAAGTCAATGATTTGCCTGTAAAATTATTAAACATTTTCCTGTAATTTTTTCAATCCATTTGGTTGGAAACTTCATGTATGCCAAGAGCATATAATGTTATAATGTCGCTTCACATTCACATTTTATTTTTACAGTTTGTATTTGAAAAAGAAAAAAATTGCTATAGCAAATGGAAGTTTTGAGGATGAGTTCGTTTTGCTTTCGCTTTGGCAACAACTTAAGCCAGGCTTTATAGACGACGTCGACGGCACAACAAATTGTTGTCGTCTGTCAGGTGTGGCAGTCAAAGTTTGTTGAAATTTATTAAAATCAATTTGCAATTAGTGCTGAAAAAACATATTGACCATTTTGATCTCGAACCAAAGACAAACGACTGACTGACTTACTAGCTTGTGTTGCTTGTTAAATTTGGCTTAAACTATAAAAAAAGTTACGACTTTGTTTTTTTTTTTTTTTGTCCATTTCACTTTATGATTTGATTTGGTTTGTATTGCATTGAATTACCTATTTCGATTTTTTCCCGTGAGAAATTTACATAGACAATTATTTTTGCTTTGAATTACTTAAAAAGAATTTTATTAATTAAGTTTTACGTTGAACATCATGTTTGAATGGTCTGTAGGAAATATTCGAACATAAACTGAACTTCCCCTTGAATGAACTAGAACTGAACTAGAACTGAACTAGAACGAACTAGAACTGAACTAGAACTGAACTAGAACTGAACTAGAACTGAACTAGAACTGAACTAGAACTGAACTAGAACTGAACTAGAACTGAACTAGAACTGAACTAGAACTGAACTAGAACTGAACTAGAACTGAAACTAGAACTGAACTAGAACTGAACTAGAGCTGAAACTAGAACTGAACTAGAACTGAACTAGAACTGAACTAGAACTGAACTAGAACTGACTAGAACTGAACTAGAACTGAACTAGAACTGAACTAGAAGTGAACTAGAACTTGAACTAGAACTGAACTAGAACTGAACTAGAACTGAACTAGACTGAACTAGAACTGAACTAGAACTGAACTAGAACTGAACTAGAACTGAACTAGAACTGAACTAGAAGTGAACTAGAACTGAACTAGAACTGAACTAGAACTGAACTAGAACTGAACTAGAACTGAACTAGAACTGAACTGAACTAGAACTGAACTGAACTAGAGCTGAACTAGAACTGAACTAGAACTCAACTAGAACTGAATTAGAACTGAACTAGAACTGAACTAGAACTGAACTAGAACTGAACTAGAACTGAACTAGAACTGAACTAGAACTGAACTAGAACTGAACTAGAACTGAACTAGAGCTGAACTAGAACTGAACTAGAGCTGAACTAGAACTGAACTAGAACTGAACTAGAACTGAACTAGAACTGAACTAGAACTGAACTAGAAGTGAACTAGAAGTGAACTAGAATGAACTAGAACTGAACTAGAACTGAACTAGAACTGAACTAGAACTGAACTAGAACTGAACTAGAACTGAACTAGAACTGAACTAACTTTTCCCACTGACTGTCAGACTAAATTTTCTACTGGGTATTTAACAGTCAAATATTTCGTAAAGGATGTAAGGTTCTTTGGCCAAGTAGAGCATTAAAATCTTATTAAAGAAATAAAAAAAAATGGCCAATGTAGCAGCCAACATTCAACATACATATGTGTGTAGCAACATATTTTGTGTCCATTGTATCCATTCAAGTGGGTAATAGTGAATTTTATATTCATAGTTTGGTGTTGAGCGATGTTGATAAAGTTGCTTTCCCTTGCAAATTCAATTTCCGTTTACGCAATAAAAAATAGAGATATGAAATTGCTTATAATTCGCATCATCTACAGACTTGCCCCTTCTTCTCACCTGTTTGTTTCCTTACCATTTATCACTTAGTTTGGTCAAATGGAACGAAATCTTCTTGGCGAACAGTACGCATTTATTTTATTAAGTTGGTAAGTGACTTTTGGTGTCTTGAGATTTAGGAGTAGCATGTATATATGTTTGGAATTTCGCCTTAGTAAGTGGTTCTTAATGATATGTTTGCATAATGACCATTCTTTTGGTCATTTTTCCCCTTGACTACTTTGGAATGGAGTGTTTCTTTTTTTTACTGTTTAAATTGGCTAGGCTGTTAGTAAGAAGTCTTAGTGATTTATAAGGCCTATTAATATGTTAATGCAATTTCATGTATTTGAGTATTACAAACTTAACTCCCAGTTGTGGAAGAGTGTAATTATTGTTAATTGAATAAAACAGTTCAATATATATACTTG
Organism: Lucilia sericata; assembly: GCF_015586225.1. Taxonomy (NCBI): domain Eukaryota; kingdom Metazoa; phylum Arthropoda; class Insecta; order Diptera; family Calliphoridae; genus Lucilia; species Lucilia sericata. The sequence continues at coordinate 71,993 of NW_023995593.1, read as the reverse complement.
TCAAGTTATCAGCATTTTCCAAGGAAAGAAAAAAAAAAACACAGATAAAAGCAACAAAAGTAATACGATTATGTCTAATAAAAGTAAATATTTCTAATTACAAAATAAATTTAAATGTTTATTCGTTTTGTGTCTTTTACTTAGAACTATTTACTAATGATTTGTGAGTAATTAAGAAACAGAAAACATTATTTTAAATTTTTAAACATCTTAGACGTTAGTCCTTCCTAGTTCGATTCGAGATCAGTTTTAGTTCAGTTTTAGTTCAGTTCTTGTTCAGTTCTATTCAGTTCTAGTTCTGTCTAGTTCAGTTCTAGTTTCAGTTCTAGTTCAGTTCTAGTTCAGTTCTAGTTCAGTTCTAGTTCATTCTAGTTCAGTTCTAGTTCAGTTCTAGTTCAGTTCTAGTTCAGTTCTAGTTCAGTTCTAGTTCAGTTCTAGTTCAGTTCTAGTTCAGTTCTAGTTCAGTTCTAGTTCAGTTCTAGTTCAGTTCTAGTTCAGTTACTAGTTCAGTTCTAGTTCAGTCTAGTTCAGTTCTAGTTCAGTTCTAGTTCAGTTCAGTTCAGTTCTAGTTCAGTTCTAGTTCAGTTCTAGTTCAGTTCTAGTTCAGTTCTAAGTGTTCAGTTCTAGTTCAGTTCTAGTTCAGTTCTAGTTAGCAGTTCGAGTTCAGTTCTAGTTCAGTTTCTAGTTCAGTTCTAGTTCAGTTCTAGTTCAGTTCTAGTTCAGTTCTAGTTCAGTTCTAGTTCAGTTCTAGTTCAGTTCTAGTTCATTCTAGTTCGTTCTATGTGTCAGTTCTAGTTCAGCTCTAGTTCAGTTCTAGTTCAGTTCTAGTTCAAGTTTAGTTAGTTCTAGTTCAGTTCCTAGTTCAGTTCGAGTTCAGTTCTAGTTCAGTTCTAGTTTTCAGTTCTAGTTCAGTTCTAGTTCAGTTCTAGTTCAGTTTAGTTCAGTTCTAGTTCAGTTTAGTTCAGTTCTAGTCAGTTCTAGTTCAGTTCTAGTTCAGTTCTAGTCAGTTCTAGTTCAGTTCTAGTCAGTTCTAGTTCAGTTCTAGTTCAGTTCTAGTTCAATTCTGTTCAGTTCTAGTTCAGTTCTAGTTCAGTTCTAGTTCAGTTCTAGTTCAGTTCTTAGTTCAGTGCTAGTTCAGTTCTAGTTCAGTTCTAGTTCAGTTCTAGTTCAGTTCTAGTCAGTTCTAGTTCAGCTCTAGTTCAGTTCTAGTTCAGTTCTAGTTCAGTTCTAGTTCAGTTCTAGTTCAGTTCTAGTTCAGTTCTAGTTCAGTTCTAGTTCAGTTTCTAGTTCAGTTCTAGTTCAGTTCTAGTTCAGTTCTAGTTCAGTTCTAGTTCAGTTCTAGTTCAGTTCTAGTTCAGTTCTAGTTCAGTTCTAGTTCAGTTCTAGTTCAGTTCTAGTTCAGTTCTAGTTCAGTTCTAGTTCAGTTCTAGTTCAGTTCTAGTTCAGTTCTAGTTCAGTTCTAATTCAGTTCTAGTTCAGTTCTAGTTCAGTTCTATTTCAGTTCTAGTTCAGTTCTAGTTCAATTCTAGTTTAGTCCTATTTCAGTTCTAGTTCAGTATTAGTTCTAGTTCAGTTCTAGTGAAGTTCTCGCCCTTTTGATTAATCAAAAATTATTGTTAAAGGTACAACATTTCCTAACAACTTTTTGAAAATGTTCACATAATGATTTATTGTTATTTTTAAAATCTCATAAATATCAAAATCATAAATCGTTTTAGTATATATCTTAATAATTTGCAAAAAAAAAGTATGGTATCATAAATATTAACTGCAAATAACATAATTAGCACTGTTTTAGTTAAATGCCACAATTAATTTTTTTACCTGTACATTATATTCTGCTACAAAATGTCTTACAGCGAAATTAAGAAAGAGTAAAAAAACGCATAAACAATTAATAATAAAACACGTACAATTGTGTTGCTCTTAACAAATTATACTTTATAATCAAGTAAAAATCTCATAAAACATTTAAAATTAACAGAAAAAAAGAAGACAAAAAACACTAAACTAAAAGAAGGAATGTTTTTGTCATTGTTTAATAAAAACATTTTAAAAATCTAAAGCGGCTTTATGTTCAATTTAAGCAACTCCTTGAAACTACAAACAAACTAATGCAACAAACTCATATACATCATGTTGTATGCAGTAAAAAACATCATAAAATTAAAAAAAATATATATATACGGACGGACAGGCGGATAGACAGACACACAACAGTGTCTTGTGTACCGCCCATTGTATTTAATTCCATTTTTCCTTAATGATTTTTTTTCCTCCGTTTGGATACCATAATAATTGCATTAAAAATGTATTCTGCGTACCATGAAACATTTTGAAATGCCATACCATGATCAGCTAATTCCATAGATCGGCCATTCCCATACTCTCATACACACATATGTACATATGTTTCAAAGTACAATTTCAAATCAAATTTGAGCAAAAAAAATCTCTTAACAACCTAGTTGGGTTTCAATTCCTTTTAGGCGACGTGATCTTGTTACAGATCTCTCTAGCTAAACTCATGTAATCCATCATTGTCGTTGGGCTTGTGACAATAGTTTGAGATTTTATGTCGATTGTCGTCTTTTCTAAAATGTTTTAGTTAAATGTGAGTACATTATCGTTGGATGTGGTGTGATTTTGTTGGTGGATATGTCTGTTAGTTTGTTGTACAGAAATATCAATAAATACTTTAGCCAGATTTTTGTGAGACGGGCGTTATTTCCACGCCATTGTTTAGGTGTCATTGTATAGAAAAAACATACAAAAATACTAAGCAAACAGTGAATATATTTTGGTACTTAGATCCATTTAGAGATAATAATATGCAAGTAAATTGTAAAGAAAAAAACCATAATTGTTTTTATGAAATCTTTAGCCATATAAAGCATTTATTTGTAAATGGGGTTTACTGAAAGCTTAGGAGATTTAACGATATTTTTGAGAATTGCTTAGATTTAATTTAAGTTCAATTTTAGCTTAGTTTTAGATCAGATCTAGTTTAATTCCAGTTCGGTTCTGGTTCAGTTCTAGTTCTAGTTCAGTTTTAGTTCTAATTCTAGTTCAGTTCTATTTCAGTTCTAGTTCAGTTCTAGTTCAGTTCTAGTTCAGTTCTAGTTCAGTTCTAGTTCAGTTCTAGTTCAGTTAGTTCAGTTCTAGTTCAGTTCTAGTTCAGTTTTAGTTCAGTTTTAGTTCAGTTCTAGTTCAATTCTAGTTCAATTCTAGTTCAGTTCTAGTTCATTTCTAGTTCAGTTCTAGTTCAGTTCTAGTTCAGTTCTAGTTCAGTTCTAGTTCAGTTCTAGTTCAGTTCTAGTTCAGTTCTAGTTCAGTCTAGTTTAGTTCTATGTTTAGTTCAGTCTAGTTCAGTTCTAGTTTCAGTTCTAGTTCAGTTCTAGTTCAGTTTTAGTTCAGTTCTAGTTCAGTTCTAGTTCAGTTCTAGTTCAGTTCTAGTTCAGTTCTAGTTCAGTTCTAGTTCAGTTCTAGTTCAGTTCTAGTTCAGTTCTAGTTCAGTTCTAGTTCAGTTCTAGTTCAGTTCTAGTTCAGTTCTAGTTCAGTTCAGTTCAGTTCAGTTCTAGTTCTAGTTCAGTTCTAGTTCAGTTCTAGTTCAATTCTAGTTCAGTTCTAGTTCAGTTCTAGTTCAGTTCTAGTTCAGTTCATTCTAGTTCAGTTCTAGTTCAGTTCTAGTTCAGTTCTAGTTCAGTTCTAGTTCAGTTCTAGTTCAGTTCTACTCAGTTCTAGTCAGTTCTAGTTCAGTTCTAGTTCAGTTCTAGTTCAGTTCTAGTTCAGTTCTAGTTCAGTTCTAGTTCAGTTCTAGTTCAGTTCTAGTTCAGTTCTAGTTCAGTTCTAGTTCAGTTCTAGTTCAGTTCTAGTTCAGTTCTAGTTCAGTTCTAGTTCAGTTCTAGTTCAGTTCTTAGTTCAGTTAGTTCAGTTCTAGTTCAGTTCTAGTTCAGTTTCTAGTTCCGTTCTAGTTCAGTTCTAGTTCAGTTCTAGTTCCAGTTCTAGTTCAGTTCTAGTTCAGTTCTAGTCAGTTCTAGTTCAGTTCTAGTTCAGTTCTAGTTCAGTTCTAGTTCAGTTCTAGTTCAGTTCTAGTTCAGTTCTAGTTCAGTTCTAGTTCAGTTCTAGTTCAGTTCTAGTTCAGTTCTAGTTCATTCTAGTTCAGTTCTAGTTCAGTTCTAGTTCAGTTCTAGTTCAGTTCTAGTTCAGTTCTAGTTCAGTTCTAGTTCAGTTCTAGTTCAGTTCTAGTTCAGTTCTAGTTCAGTTCTAGTTCAGTTCTAGTTCAGTTCTAGTTCAGTTCTAGTTCAGTTCTAGTTCAGTTCTAGTTCAGTTCTAGTTCAGTTAGTTCAGTTCTAGTTCAGTTCTAGTTTCTAGTTCAGTTCTAGTTCTAGTTCTAGTTCAGTTCTAGTTCAGTTCTAGTTCAGTTCTAGTTCAGTTATAGTTCAGTTATAGTTCAGTTCTAGTTCAGTTCTAGTTCAGTTCTAGTTCAGTTCTAGTTCAGTTCTAGTTCAGTTCTAGTTCAGTTCTAGTTCAGGTTTACTTCAGTTCTGTTTCAGTTATTTCATGTAAATGTAATTAAATATAAATTAATATTTTTAAATAGATTAACCCCCTTATTCACAAACAAAATTTTTATTTTATAAAAGGTTTATATAACAAAATTTCCATACAAAATCTAATTTATAAACTGTTTATAAAATAAAAAATTTGTTTGTGAATAAGGGGGTAAATATTTAATTAATTACAAATACTAAAGTGACAATTAATTCCACACTTGATATTTCTATATAAATTACAGTAGCTCACAGAAACTCATTTTATAATACGGATCGTAAACATATTTATTTTAAAATCCTAGATTTTTTCTGCAATAAATCAATAAAACTACAATTTTTATTACATCCTTTTTATTAAACGATAAACGATTGTTTACATAAGTATGTATGTATGTTATTATTATATTTTAACCATTTTATTACAACTCCCATTTTTGTAATTCTGTTAAAGTTGCATTGAATTTACAGAATAAAAGATTTATACAAGAAATGTTAATTAAATGGATGAAAATCTCCAGTGACATTTATAAATCCCATTAGTAAAGTATTTTAAACACTGATTACTCTTATTTATGTTTTGTTATTTTTTTTCTTCCTTAATCGTTAATATTCCCATAATTTAGTAGAAATATAAGAAAAAAACTTTAAAATATTCTTTTACTATCAATTTTGTATTCTGTTTTTCTCAGTTTATTTAATTGGCATTATTATATATATTTATTTATGTGTGGTGTTTGGTAGGTTAGTTGATTGTAAGATGCTTTGAAACTCAAGATGAAAAATGATACTATAGGATGCGTTTGTACAGTGGACCGATATAGCAGAAAGTCATCATACATAATTCAATGCAAAATTGTAGAATAATTTGACTTGCGCCCATGGCATTTGAAAATAACAAATACTTAATCTACAGTTTTTAAATCCTACAAAATGTTAAAATTTCAATATGTATTTTTTTTTTTTTTTTTTAATTTGATCTATAGTGTCACTGTTTGAATCATTGTCTATGTAGGAATTATATAATTTATACAATTTCATATTCATAAATGTCTTGACTTTACACATCTCATACTCGTACTGTCATGAATGTGACTTTATATCGAATAAAAATCGAGAAAAAAAAAACACACTCACGAAAAATAATATTAAATTTTTCTAAAGAGACTTGTATTAGCTTAAGGTGATGTTAGTTGAGTGTATTATTGTTTATAGAATACGTATATTTTATATTGGTACCACGGATGGAAATTTGAATATTATTGATCAGTATATGTATATGAATGTACTAATCTTATAAACATATCATAAAACATGTAACATTAAGTTTTATTTTAGTTCAGTTAGTTCTAGTCAGTTCTAGTTCAGTTCTAGTTCAGTTGTGTTCAGTTCTAGTTCAGATCTAGTTCATTTCTAGTTCAGTTCTAGTTCAGTTCTAGTTCAGTTCTAGTTCAGTTCTAGTTCAGTTCTAGTTCAGTTCTAGTTCAGTTCTAGGTTAGTTCTAGTTCAGTTCTAGTTCAGTAGTTATTCAGTTCATTCTAGTTCAGTTTCTAGTTCAGTTTCTAGTTCAGTTCTAGTTCAGTTCTAGTTCAGTTCTAGTTCAGTTCTAGTTCAGTTCTAGTTCAGTTCTAGTTCAGTTCTAGTTCAGTTCTAGTTCAGTTCTAGTTCAGTTCTAGTTCAGTTCTAGTTCAGTTCTAGTTAGTTCTAGTTCAGTTCTAGTTCAGTTCTAGTTCAGTTAGTTAGTCTAGTTCAGTTCTAGTTCAGTCTAGTTCAGTTCTAGTTCAGTTCTAGTTCAGTTCTAGTTCAGTTCTAGTTCAGTTCTAGTTCAGTTCTAGTTCAGTTCTAGTTCAGTTCTAGTTCAGTTCTAGTTCAGTTCTAGTTCAGTTCTAGTTCAGTTAGTTCAGTTCTAGTTCAGTTCTAGTTCAGTTCTAGTTCAGTTCTAGTTCAGTTCTAGTTCAGTTCAGTTCTAGTTCAGTTCTAGTTCAGTTCTAGTTCAGTTCTAGTTCAGTTCTAGTTAGTTCAGTTCTAGTTCAGTTCTAGTTCAGTTCTAGTTCAGTTCTAGTTCAGTTCTAGTTCAGTTCTAGTTCAGTTCTAGTTCAGTTCTAGTTCAGTTCTAGTTCAGTTCTAGTTCAGTTCTAGTTCAGTTCTAGTTCATCTAGTTCAGTTCTAGTTCAGTTCTAGTTCAGTTCTAGTTCAGTTAGTTCTAGTTCAGTTCTAGATCAGTTCTAGTTCAGTTCTAGTTCAGTTCTAGTTCAGTTCTAGTTCAGTTCTAGTTCAGTTCTAGTTCAGTTCTAGTTCAGTTCTAGTTCAGTTCTAGTTCAGTTCTAGTTCAGTTCTAGTTCAGTTCTAGTTCAGTTCTATTTCAGTTCTAGTCACTTCTAGTTCAGTTCTTGTTCAGTTCGTTCAGTTGTAGTTCAGTTGTAGTTCAGTTCTAGTTCAGTTCTAGTTCAGTTCTAGTTCAGTTCTAGTTCAGTTCTAGTTCAGTTCTAGTTCAGTTCTAGTTCAGTTCTAGTTCAGTTCTAGTTCAGTTCTAGTTCAGTTCTAGTTCAGTTCTAGTTCAGTTCTAGTTCAGTTCTAGTTCAGTTCTAGTTCAGTTCTAGTTCAGTTCTAGTTCAGTTCTAGTTCAGTTCTAGTTCAGTTCTAGTTCAGTTCTAGTTCAGTTCTAGTTCAGTTCTAGTTCAGTTCTAGTTCAGTTCTAGTTCAGTTCTATTTCAGTTCTATTTCATTCTAGTTCAGTTCTGTTCAGTTGTAGTTCAGTTGTAGTTCAGTTGTAGTTCAGTTCTAGTTCAGTTCTAGTTCAGTTCTAGTTCAGTTCTAGTTCAGTTCTAGTTCAGTTCTAGTTCAGTTCTAGTTCAGTTCTAGTTCAGTTCTAGTTCAGTTCTAGTTCAGTTCTAGTTCAGTTCTAGTTCAGTTCTAGTTCAGTTCTAGTTCAGTTCTAGTTCAGTTCTAGTTCAGTTCTAGTTCAGTTCTAGTTCAGTTCTAGTTCAGTTCTATTTCAGTTCTATTTCACTTCTAGTTCAGTTCTGTTCAGTTGTAGTTCAGTTGTAGTTCAGTTGTAGTTCAGTTCTAGTTCAGTTCTAGTTCAGTTCTAGTTCAGTTCTCGTTCAGTTCTAGTTCAGTTCTAGTTCAGTTCTAGGCTTCAGTTCTAGTTCAGTTCTAGTTTCAGTTCTAGTTCAGTTCTAGTTCAGTTCTAGTTCAGTTCTAGTTTCAGTTCTAGTTCAGTTCTAGTTCAGTTCTAGTTCAGTTCTAGTTCAGTTCTATTCAGTTTCTATTTCACTTTCTAGTTCAGTTTCTTGTTTCAGTTGTAGTTCAGTTGTAGTTTCAGTTGTAGTTTCAGTTCTAGTTCAGTTCTCGTTCAGTCTAGTTCAGTTCTAGTTCAGTTTCTCGTCAGTCTAGTTCAGTTTCTAGTTCAGTTCTAGTTCAGTTCTAGTTCAGTTCTAAGTTCAGTTCTAGTTCAGTTCTAGTTCAGTTCTAGTTCAGTCCTAGTTCAGTTCTAGTTCAGTTCTAGTTCAGTTTTTAGTTTCAGTTCTAGTTTAGTTCTAGGTCAATTCTAGTTAAGTTGTAATTCATTTCTAGTTCAGTCCTAGTTTAATGTTATTTCAATTGTGGTTCAATTCTATTCGAATTTTCGAATATTTTTTTACATTTCCATCTCTGCCTAGTATGAATTACGTGTTAGTCTCTTAAGAGCGATTACATGCCACAAGTGCACTCGTAGTTGTCATATAGTAGAACTGTTTTTACGCCGACTTTTAAGCGTTCAAAATTTCGTCTAACAAAAATGCAAAAAAAATGGAAAACATCAGCAACATATACATAGATTAAACCGAAACACATAAATAAGTAACAGATTAATGGGGACCACAAAAATCGAAGTGATAAAATATTTTCGAAAAATTTTCAATTCAAAGAAACTAATTTAAATTATTCAATTGCCTTCAAGTTCAAAATAGAGAAGTGAAGACGTTATGAAAGATTTAATTCTCGGCTAATAAAATATTTTCTTGGTCACATTATTTTGAATTATTTTCCCAAATATTTTACTTAATTTTGTATTTTTTTTTTTTGTTGCACAAACACAATGAATTGTAGTCTCTAGAGTTTCTTGTCAATACCACACACACGTTTTACTTACACACTCTATATGGTTGAAATGATTTCTTAAAAGTAACAGACATGTTTGTTTTTGGCCAAAAATATTTCAATTACTAACAAGTGGCAGCGGAATGACTGAATAACAGAAGAAGGCAAGAACTATACGTATATAAACCAATTTTATTACGAATGATGACTGCTAAAAAAGTTAATTATTTCTTTTCCGCATGCGAACATATATAATTATGAAAAATGCCTTTTTTTAGAAATGATTTTCATCGGCGAAAAACATCATATAAAGAATTAGCCACGTGCAACAAATGGATGAAAGACTTACATAAATTACAATCAAGAAGTTGATGATGACGGCATTTATTCTTTAAACAACAACTCCGCAACTCCTTGCATGGTCGGGTAATAATCGAACGAAGAACGTATAAAAATTCATTGACAGGCCACCTTTTCGGTTACTTGTGGCCGCATGACTGACAAACAATAACTTTAACTGCGTCCAAATATGTGTACGAACGACAAGTACAAGAATGTACCAGGAAGATTAACAAGAAGTTAGAATATAAACAACAACCTCAGCATCGGCATTGGCACCATCATCATCATCCAGTTACATCCTCCTCATCGACAACATCATCATTTTCAAATGCAATCACTAAAAAGATGTCTTCGCTAAATTTTTATAGGCGGCAATTTTCGCAACACACACTTAACAACTTGCCTCATCTATATGCAAATTTGCAACAGGTTTTATTACCACCACTTAAACGTTGCGACGGACATGAAAGTCAATAGATGGATGAATGGACAAACAGGGGGACAGACAGAACGACAGACATACGGACATCTATTAACAATTCTACTTGTTGAAAAAAAAAAAAAAAAATAATGTAATGATGGTTGAATGCAACAAATACACAACACCGAACAAACTATAACTGCAACATGAAGCTAATGTGAAATATTCATCCATAAGCACACATCACATGTCATTAAGTCTTAAATACAAACTTATTTTCGCAAAATGAACTTAGAACGACAACGAACAAAATATTAAATTGGAAAAAGCAAAAAAATATTCTTCCTTGTTTTACACTTAAAGAAAATGTTATGTAAATTATAAAGTTCTTTTTAATAAAAATATAATCTAAAATCTGCCATCACTTTAGTTTCATATTAAATGAATCAAAAGCAGAACAGGATTTGAACTAGAACTGAACTAGAACTGAACTAGAACTGAACTAGAACTGAACTAGAACTGAACTAGAACTGAACTAGAACTGAACTAGAACTGAACTAGAACTGAACTAGAACTGAACTAGAACTGAACTAGAACTGAACTAGAACTGAACTAGAACTGAACTAGAACTGAACTAGAACTGAACTAGAACTGAACTAGAACTGAACTAGAACTGAACTAGAACTGAACTAGAACTGAACTAGAACTGAACTAGAACTGAACTAGAACTGAACTAGAACTGAACTAGAACTGAACTAGAACTGAACTAGAACTGAACTAGAACTGAACTAGAACTGAACTAGAACTGAACTAGAACTGAAACTGAACTAGAACTGAACTAGAACTGAACTAGAACTGAACTAGACTGAACTAGAACTGAACTAGAACTGAACTAGAACTGAACTAGAACTGAACTAGAACTGAACTAGAACTGAACTAGAACTGAACTAGAACTGAACTAGAACTGAACTAGAACTGAACTAGAACTGAACTAGAACTGAACTAGAACTGAACTAGAACTGAACTAGAACTGAACTAGAACTGAACTAGAACTGAACTAGAACTGAACTAGAACTGAACTAGAACTGAACTAGAACTGAACTAGAACTGAACTAGAACTGAACTAGAACTGAACTAGAACTGAATAGAACTGAACTAGAACTGAACTAGAACTGAACTAGAACTGAACTAGAACTGAACTAGAACTGAACTAGAACTGAACTAGAACTGAACTAGAACTGAACTAGAACTGAACTAGAACTGAACTAGAACTGAACTAGAACTGAACTAGAACTGAACTAGAACTGAACTAGAACTGAACTAGAACTGAACTAGAACTGAACTAGAACTGAACTAGAACTGAACTAGAACTGAACTAGAACTGAACTAGAACTGAACTAGAACTGAACTAGAACTGAACTAGAACTGAACTAGAACTGAACTAGAACTGAACTAGAACTGAACTAGAACTGAACTAGAACTGAACTAGAACTGAACTAGAACTGAACTAGAACTGAACTAGAACTGAACTAGAACTGAACTAGAACTGACTAGAACTGAACTAGAACTGAACTAGAACTGAACTAGAACTGAACTAGAACTGAACTAGAAAACTGAACTAGAACTGACTGAACTGAACTAGAACTGAACTAGAACTGAACTAGAACTGAACTAGAACTGAACTAGAACTGAACTAGAACTGAACTAGAACTGAACTAGAACTGAACTAGAACTGAACTAGAACTGAACTAGAACTGAACTAGAACTGAACTAGAACTGAACTAGAACTGAACTAAACTGAACTAGAACTGAACTAGAACTGAACTAGAACTGAACTAGAACTGAACTAGAACTGAACTAGAACTGAACTAGAAGAAACTGAACTAGAACTGAACTAGAACTGAACTAGAACTGAACTAGAATGAACTAGAACTGAACTAGAACTGAACTAGACTGAACTAGAACTGAACTAGAACTGAACTAGAACTGAACTAGAACTGAACTAGAACTGAACTAGAACTGAACTAGAACTGAACTAGAACTGAACTAGAACTGAACTAGAACTGAACTAGAACTGAACTAGAACTGAACTAGAACTGAACTAGAATGAACTACGAACTGAACTAGAACTGAACTAGAACTGAACTAGAACTGAACTAGAACTGAACTAGAACTGAACTAGAACTGAACTAGAACTGAACTAGAACTGAACTAGAACTGAACTAGAACTGAACTAGAACTGAACTAGAACTGAACTAGAACTGAACTAGAAACTGAACTAGAACTGAACTAGAACTGAACTAGAATGAACTAGAACTGAACTAGAACTGAACTAGAACTGAACTAGAACTGAACTAGAACTGAACTAGAACTGAACTAGAACTGAACTAGAACTGAACTAGAACTGAACTAGAACTGAACTAAACTGAACTAGAACTGAACTAGAACTGAACTAGAACTGAACTAGAACTGAACTAGAACTGAACTAGAACTGAACTAGAACTGAACTAGAACTGAACTAGAACTGAACTGAACTGAACTAGAACTGAACTAGAACTGAACTAGAACTGAACTAGAACTGAACTAGAACTGAACTAGAACTGAACTAGAACTGAACTAGAACTGAACTAGAACTGAACTAGAACTGAACTAGAACTGAACTAGAACTGAACTAGAACTGAACTAGAACTGAACTAGAACTGAACTAGAACTGAACTAGAACTGAACTAGAACTGAACTAGAACTGAACTAGAACTGAACTAGAACTGAACTAGAACTGAACTAGAACTGAACTAGAACTGAACTAGAACTGAACTAGAACTGAACTAGAACTGAACTAGAACTGAACTAGAACTGAACTAGAACTGAACTAGAACTGAACTAGAACTGAACTAGAACTGAACTAGAACTGAACTAGAAACTGAACTAGAACTGAACTAGAACTGAACTAGAACTGAACTAGAACTGAACTAGAACTGAACTAGAACTGAACTAGAACTGAACTGAACTAGAACTGAACTGAACTAGAACTGAACTAGAACTGAACTAGAACTGAACTAGAACTGAACTAGAACTGAACTAGAACTGAACTAGAACTGAACTAGAACTGAACTAGAACTGAACTAGAACTGAACTAGAACTGAACTAGAACTGAACTAGAACTGAACTAGAACTGAACTAGAACTGAACTAGAACTGAACTAGAACTGAACTAGAACTGAACTAGAACTGAACTAGAACTGAACTAGAACTGAATTAGAAAATAATGAAAAGTTCGATTTCGGTTAAAAAAAAAAAAAAATTTTCAGTGTCCCTTATATAGACATAAGTGAAAACTTAAATTATTCCCCTTTTAGTTTAAAAAAGTCTCTGTTATCCAGGCTTTTTAAGCTCCATTCTCTCACACAAAATCTGTGAAAAATTCAATAATTTATCATTTATTTTCCATATTTTTTCATATATTTTGTTGTTATTAAAAAACAACCACAACAACATTGTTTTGCAAAAATTTTGTTGCTGTTCTTTTTGGAAAAACATTTGTTAAATAAACATGATCTCCTTGTCATGTTCAACAACATTTCGTTATGGTTGTACGAACAAACCAAAAAAAAAATGTTTGGAAAATGTTATTTTTTTTCTTACTATTTAGTTGGCTATACAATATGTACCTTAAATACCCATTTAAGTGTCTGCATCCATGGACCCTCTATAAAGTTGGTCTAGCAAAAGGCCTTCTTTGATTTGTGTCTGTCCATAACCAAAAATTTGTAGAGAAGAAAAATGACACAAAATTATGAATTATGATCATGTCGCGTGAGAATCTTGCCATTAGTTTTGGTCCATAAGCAGGGGTAACCAACAGCAATAGCAACGAACAACAACAATTGTAATGTGTTAAAATTTTCCGCTAAACATTGCGCGCGAGTTTGCGCAGTGGAATGAATCTATGACGACGACACGTTGCAACGATGTCGTCTATTTGTTTGCACCAGTATGTAGTAAGTAAGACGCAGGCGACACCATTTTTGGTCTAGATCATTTCTTTTTTTAGTATTTGGTTTGCAACATTTTTAGTTCGTTGCAGTATTGAGTTAAATTTTTTTTTTTCATCATAACTATGGATTTTTTCGCTACTAATGATGGTTTACTGCCTTTTTAATGTTTTTTTTTTTGTTTAGCTTTTTTATGATTTAGTTTAAGAGTTTTTACAAAAAAAAAAAAAAAAAAATCATAATTTTTATTATTATGTATTTTGTTGCAACTCCATATAAGACGAAAGTTGTTTGTTTTATTTTATAGAGATAACAAATTTTGTTGCACCTTTGTGTACGACATGTTGTTTCAAATGATGTTGTTTAATTTATCAAGGTTTGTAATATATATTATTATTTGTTTAATAATAAAAAAAATTTGTTACATTTTATATGAAAAATATATTCGTTAATACGTGTGTAAAATTTTAAGATTTCAAAACTGAAATATTACTTTTTTAACGGCTGTTACAAAAAGGAGGTGTCGATGTTTTTGTGGTTTTTAGTTTTAATTGATTGAACATTATAATTAAAGAATTCAAGGAGATTTAGTTTAAATTTAACAATTTACAATTAGTACTTTTCAGTTCTAGTTCAGTTCTAGTTCAGTTCTAGTTCAGTTCTAGTTTAGTTCTAGTTCAGTTCTAGTTCAGTTCTAGTTCAGTTCTAGTTCAGTTCTAGTTCAGTTCTAGTTCAGTTCTAGTTCAGTTCTAGTTCAGTTCTAGTTCAGTTCTAGTTCAGTTCTAGTTCAGTTCTAGTTCAGTTCTAGTTCAGTTCTAGTTCAGTTCTAGTTCAGTTCTAGTTCAGTTCTAGTTCAGTTCTAGTTCAGTTCTAGTTCAGTTCTAGTTCAGTTCTAGTTCAGTTCTAGTTCAGTTCTAGTTCAGTTCTAGTTCAGTTCTAGTTCAGTTCTAGTTCAGTTCTAGTTCAGTTCTAGTTCAGTTCTAGTTCAGTTCTAGTTCAGTTCTAGTTCAGTTCTAGTTCAGTTCTAGTTCAGTTCTAGTTCAGTTCTAGTTCAGTTCTAGTTCAGTTCTAGTTCAGTTCTAGTTCAGTTCTAGTTCAGTTCTAGTTCAGTTCTTGTTCAGTTCTAGTTCAGTTCTAGTTCAGTTCTAGTTCAGTTCTAGTTCAGTTCTAGTTCAGTTCTAGTTCAGTTCTAGTTCAGTCTAGTTCAGATCTCTTTCAGTTCTAGTTCAGTTCTAGTTCAGTTCTAGTTCAGTTCTAGTTCAGTTCTAGTTCAGTTCTAGTTCAGTTCTAGTTCAGTTCTAGTTCAGTTCTAGTTCAGTTCTAGTTCAGTTCTAGTTCAGTTCTAGTTCAGTTCTAGTTCAGTTCTAGTTCAGTTCTAGTTCAGTTCTAGTTCAGTTCTAGTTCAGTTCTAGTTCAGTTCTAGTTCAGTTCTAGTTCAGTTCTAGTTCAGTTCTAGTTCAGTTCTAGTTCAGTTCTAGTTACTTTCAAGTTCAGTTCTAATACAGTTCTAGTTCAGTTATAATTCAGTTCTAGTTCAGTTCTAGTTCAGTTCTAGTTCAGTTCTAGTTACTTTCAAGTTCAGTTCTAATACAGTTCTAGTTCAGTTCTAGTTCAGTTCTAGTTCAGTTCTAGTTACTTTCAAGTTCAGTTCTAATACAGTTCTAGTTCAGTTATAATTCAGTTCTAGTTCAGTTCTAGTTCAGTTCTAGTTCAGTTCTAGTTCAGTTCTAGTTCAGTTCTAGTTCAGTTCTAGTTCAGTTCTAGTTCAGTTCTAGTTCAGTTCTAGTTCAGTTCTAGTTCAGTTCTAGTTCAGTTCTAGTTCAGTTCTAGTTCAGTTCTAGTTCAGTTCTAGTTCAGTTCTAGTTCAGTTCTAGTTCAGTTCTAGTTCAGTTCTAGTTCAGTTCTAGTTCAGTTCTAGTTCAGTTCTAGTTCAGTTCTAGTTCAGTTCTAGTTCAGTTCTAGTTCAGTTCTAGTTCAGTTCTAGTTCAGTTCTAGTTCAGTTCTAGTTCAGTTCTAGTTCAGTTCTAGTTCAGTTCTAGTTCAGTTCTAGTTCAGTTCTAGTTCAGTTCTAGTTCAGTTCTAGTTCAGTTCTAGTTCAGTTCTAGTTCAGTTTAGTTCAGTTCTAGTTCAGTTCTAGTTCAGTTCTAGTTCAGTTCTACTGCAGCTCTAGTGCAATAAAGTGTCATTACATTTCATAAAATTTAGCTTTTCCATATTTTACTAAATATGTATTTTGATTTAATTGCATTTTTTTTCTTTTGATTTAAATGATTTTGTGCATTTACATATTTGTTTATTTAAATAAAAATATATTGGCATTTATTGTATTCGGCTCAGTTTTGTTCAGTTTATGCAATTTTAAATAATAAATGGTTTTCAAAGATATTTTGTCATATTTTCCATTAGCCCTAAGGCATTACATTTGCAAATTATTCATTGAATGATTATACATTAGCATGGCACCATTGCTAACACATAAAAATTGTAACAAAATTGTTTCTAAAATCAACAGTTACTCTCCAGAATATTATCAAAGTTCATTTTTGGATCCAGTCGGAAAACAATTAATTTCACTAAAGAAAGTCGTCCGACCCTAGTTTACTCATACATACCTAATAAATATATATTAACAGAAATGCGTGTTCAGAATTAATTCGAAAAAACTGAATTTAGAACTGCAGTGAATGTAAGAGAACGTTTGAGTGTAACATTTATTTAGTTTTTTTCTTTAGTGTGTAGAAGTAAATTGTATTGCAATATTTTATATTAATAAAATCAACCAACATAAATTTATTGATATGTAATTTATTATAAATAGTTATAAATTTGTTTTCCTAACAGCCATAGGGAATTTCATAAACAAGTATTCTATCCAGATACCGAAATCAATTTTATATACAAGTGTTTAATATGGTCAATTAATTAACAAACATTTATATTTTATGAGAATATTTTAAGTTTAAGGTAACGTTTGTAACATTTGAAAAGAACTACAACTCAGCTGGAATTGAACTACTACAGAACTAGAACAGAACTAAAACAGAACTGAACTAGAACAGAACTAGAAAAGAACTGAACTAGAACAGAACTAGAACAGAACTAGAACAGAACTAGAACTAAACTAGAACTGAACTAGAACAGAACTAGAACAGAACTAGAACAGAACTAGAACAGAACTAGAACAGAACTAGAACAGAACTAGAACAGAACTAGAACAGAGCTAGAACAGAACTAGAACAGAACTAGAACAGAACTAGAACTGAACTAGAACTAGAACTGAACTAGAACTGAACTAGAACTGAACTAGAACTGAACTAGAACTGAACTAGAACTGAACTAGAACTGAACTAGAACTGAACTAGAACTGAACTAGAACTGAACTAGAACTGAACTAGAACTGAACTAGAACTGAACTAGAACTGAACTAGAACTGAACTAGAACTGAACTAGAACTGAACTAGAACTGAACTAGAACTGAACTAGAACTGAACTAGAACTGAACTAGAACTGAACTAGAACTGAACTAGAACTGAACTAGAACTGAACTAGAACTGAACTAGAACTGAACTAGAACTGAACTAGAACTGAACTAGAACTGAACTAGAACTGAACTAGAACTGAACTAGAACTGAACTGGAACTGAACTAGAACTGAACTAGAACTGAACTAGAACTGAACTAGAACTGAACTAGAACTGAACTAGAACTGAACTAGAACTGAACTAGAACTGAACTAGAACTGAACTAGAACTGAACTAGAACTGAACTAGAACTGAACTAGAACTGAACTAGAACCGAACTAGAACTGAACTGAACTGAACTAGAACTGAACTGAACTAGAACTGAACTAGAACTGAACTAGAACTGAACTAGAACTGAACTAGAACTGAACTAGAACTGAACTAGAACTGAACTAGTACTGAACTAGAACTGAACTAGAACTGAACTAGAACTGAACTAGAACTGAACTAGAATGAACTAGAACTGAACTAGAACTGAACTAGAACTGAACTAGAACTGAACTAGAACTGAACTAGAACTGAACTAGTACTGAACTAGAACTGAACTAGAACTGAACTAGAACTGAACTAGAACTGAACTAGAACTGAACTAGAACTGAACTACTGAACTAGAACTGAACTAGAACTGAACTAGAACTGAACTAGAACTGAACTAGAACAGAATAGAACTGAACTAGAACAGAAATAGAACTTAACTAGAACAAAACTACAACAGAACTAGAACTGAACTAGAACTGCATTAGAATCTGTTGCCCAAATAAAGGGATAACCTTTAGTCGTCCTTTGCCAACAACACATTCCTTTCGCTTGTTTAATTATCTTCTAAAGATTATTGGAAAATTTTAAACAAAATTTACGGTCACACACCATTTCCCATAAAGTTATGTTGCAGAAGAGTAAAAACAAGCAACAAACAGTTGCAAGTAATAATTTTGTTTACAGTTGTTGTAAGTTAAACGCCCCTAACATGCAGCAAAACCAACGAGAAAGAGATTGTAGTGGCAAAAGCTTTAAAACGGATTTTTCAAGATTTCTTATTTATAAAAAAAAATAATAAAAAAAACTAAATGCAATAAAATGTTAAGCTTATTAGTTTAAACCATGCAATTGTACATGTAGCCAAACAACAGCAGCAACATCATCAGCAACAAATAACAGAAACAACAGCAACAATAAAACTAACAACTAACACGTGAATAGTATTAAATGTTTATGATGTTATCACGGATTTCTTTTCATTATGGTGGTTTTTTTTTTGTTCATCCTCTCTGCCACGATTTAATTTAAGAAGACGCGAAAAGACTAGCGAGAAAAATCGCTTGTTTTGCATCGAATTGTGGTCGTATCTGAGCAAGTGTAACAAATTCATAGAAAAACATGAGCAACATTTTGTAATCTGATACTTGTGAATGGCTCCTCTGCTAGATGATGTTGGTGATGGTGTTGCTGATGATGATACTCTTCTGGTGGCTGGCAGCTTGTGGTAATTAAATCTTTAAGGATGTGTCATTTTGAAAAGTTTTTGCATTGAATGTAACACATAAATATGGAAGATTATTTGTCGTAAAGAAGTGGAAAAAGAAAAAAAAAATATGTTTAACGATAGTGGTAAGATATTAGAATATTGTTTTTTTATAATTTAAAAATTTCCAATTTTACTTATAATTATATCACCTACTGCTTCTTGCCACACCATAAATACAAATTTTGTATTTTAAGCTGTTAAACGCAATTTTGAACAAAACTATTTTTTTAACATTTAATCCCTGTGGAACTAATTTAAAATGTGTTGTAAGCAATTTGCATAAAAATCATTCAATCTATTTTGTAGTTTTTTTTTCTTTAGATGAAATATCATGAAAAAAAACGCCACACTGTTTTATTTACAATTCTAATTTATAAAACCCCCCCCACAGAAAATTTAAGAGTGTTAAGACGTTTTAAAAGCAGCTGTTTTTTAAGCAGTTAAAAAGTATATTGATCGTTTTTAAATACCTCGACATTGCCGGAAAAAGATACAAAACCAAAATTGTATCTAACACTTTCGTATCTTGTTTTGATAACTAGCATTTGTTGCGTTTCTCTATATTTAACGTTCTATGGTTGTGGCTTATTTTTCATATCTCATGTTATACAATTGTCCATCTTTTCACTTCTGCAATATTTTTGTTCCTGTTTTTTTGCCTTTGGTTTCATCCTTCACTGATAATAATCTTTAACAATTTATTTAAATATTTCTACATTTAAGATTATCTTAAAACATGCAACTACAACAACAGGTAAAAATAATTTGCATTAAATATAAAAAAATGTATAGAATTAAATAATGTACATAAAATAGAATGTAAAGGAGTAAATTCTTGAATAAGTATGTTTAGTTCAATTTAGTTCAACTCTACTTTAGTTCTAGTTCTGGTCTAGTTCTGTTCTAGTTCTGTTCTAGTTCTGTTCTAGTTCTGTTCTAGTTCTGTTCTAGTTCTGTTCTAGTTCTGTTCTAGTTCTGTTCTAGTTCTGTTCTAGTTCTGTTCTAGTTCTGTTCTAGTTCTGTCTAGTTCTGTTCTAGTTCTGTTCTAGTTCTGTTCTAGTTCAGTTCTAGTTCTGTTCTAGTTCTGTTCTAGTTCTGTTCTAGTTCTGTTCTGTTCTAGTTCTGTTCTAGTTCTGTTCTAGTTCTGTTCTAGTTCTGTTTCTAGTTCTGTTCTAGTTCTGTTCTAGTTCTGTTCTAGTTCTGTTCTAGTTCTGTTCTAGTTCTGTTCTAGTTCTGTTCTAGTTCTGTTCTAGTTCTGTTCTGTTCTAGTTCTGTTCTAGTTCTGTTCTAGTTCTGTTCTAGTTCTGTTCTAGTTCTGTTCTAGTTCTGTTCCAGTTCTAGTTCTGTTCCAGTTCTAGTTCTGTTCTAGTTCTGTTGTAGTTCTGTTGTAGTCTGTTGTAGTTCTGTTGTAGTTCTGTTGTAGTTCTGTTCTAGTTCTGTTGTAGTTCTGTTTAGTTCTGTTCTAGTTCTGTTCTAGTTCTGTTCTAATTCTGTTCTTGTTCTGTTCTAGTTTAGTTCTGTTCTAGTTCTATTTCTAGTTCTGTTCTAGTTTTAGTCCCAGTTCTGCTCTAGTTCAGTTCTAGTTCAGTTCTAGTTCTGTTCTAGTTCTGTTCTAGTTCTGTTCTAGTTCTGTTCTAGTTCTGTTCTAGTTCAGTTCTAGTTCTGTTCTAGTTCTGTTCTAGTTTCTGTTCTAGTTCTGTTCTAGTTCTGTTCTAGTTCTGTTCTAGTTCTGTTCTAGTTCTGTTCTAGTTCTGTTCTAGTTACTGTTCTATTTCTGTTCTAGTTCTGTTCTAGTTCTGTTCTATTCTGTTCTAGTTCTGTTCTAGTTCTGTTCTAGTTCTGTTCTAGTTCTGTTCTAGTTCTGTTCTAGTGCGTTCTAGTCTGTTCTAGTTCTGTTCTAGTTCTGTTCTAGTTCTGTTCTAGTTCTGTTCTAGTTCTGGTCTAGTTCTGGTCTAGTTCTGTTCTAGTTCTGTTCTAGTTCTGTCTAGTTCTGTTCTAGTTCTGTTCTAGTTCTGTTCTAGTTCTGTTCTAGTTCAGTTCTAGTTCTGTCTAGTCGTTCTAGTTCTGTTCAGTTCGAGTTCTAGTTCTGTTTCTAGTTCTGTTCTAGTTCTGTTCTAGTTCTGTTCTATTCTGTTCTAGTCTGTTCTAGTTCTGTTCTAGTTCAGGTTCTAGTTCTGTTCTAGTTCTGTTCTAGTTCTGTTCTAGTTCTGTTCTAGTTCTGTTCTAGTTCTGTTCTAGTTCTGTTCTAGTTCTGTTCTAGTTCTGGTTCTAGTTCTGTTCTAGTTCTGTTCTAGTTCTGTTCTAGTTCGTTCTAGTTCTGTTCTAGTTCTGTTCTAATTCTGTTCTACTTCTGTTCTAGTTCTGTTCTAGTTCTCTTCTAGTTCTCTTCTAGTTCTCTTCTAGTTCTGTTTCTAGTTCTGTTCTAGTTCTGTTCTAGTTCTGTTCTAGTTCTGTTCTAGTTCTGTTCTAGTTCTGTTCTAGTTCTGTTCTAGTTCTGTTCTAGTCTGTTCTAGTTCTGTTCTAGTTCTGTTCTAGTTCTGTTCTAGTTCTGTTCTAGTTCTGTTCTAGTTCTGTTCTAGTTCTGTTCTAGTTCTGTTTTTAGTTCTGTTCTAGTTCTGTTCTAGTTCTGTTCTAGTCTGTTCTAGTTCTGTTCTAGTTCTGTTCTGTTCTAGTTCTGTTTTAGTTCTAGTTCTAGTTCTAAGGATTTTAATCCTTTTACCCTCTCATTTTTAGTAGGAAGATCTTCTATGTTAAACTTAACGAATTGGTAACATGTTTGAGAAACAGAAATATATCAGAATTGTAAGATATTTACTCGTATTTATTCGTTGCAATTGTATCGGTAGATGCTTAAACTTACATGTTCGATGTTTCTTAGTTGGTTGATCGTTGTTTGGCCGTTTGTTGAAGTGATGACCAGCATAAATACACACTACATTCGTAGTCAAGTGTTAGGTGGTGGTGTGTTACCTAAAACATTATCTACAAGTTCATGTTTTTGCATTCGTTTCTTTTTTTTTTTGCTAGTTTTGTTCTCTAAATAATCTAGGATTACAACCACGAATACAACCTGTGCAACATTAGCTTGTGCTACAGTTGGTTCAGCAACAACATTAGGAAATCTAATATCAGGTTGTTCAATAAATATATGATCTTTGCATAATTGATAACATGTTTTCGATAGATGTTGCAGTTTTTTTTCTATATATTCTATATAAGATAGCAACCAATCTTGTTGCAGAAAAAAAAACACATATTTATTTCATAAACAACAAGGATTTAGCATATTTTTAATGGTAAAATTCTAGCTGCTGCACTTAACACAACGTCTCATATTGCAACATATTGCAAGTAGTTTGAGAAAAAACATAAAACATATTTAAAAGCTTCTGTTAGAAAACTGGTCATTATTAAATAGCTTTAAAGTAGAATGGAATTTTTGAGATAATTTTATTAGTTTGAGTTGCAGTTAACATCGATGGTGTTGTATTAAGTAGAATCGAAAAATGTTGTAATGAAAATTAAGTATTTTTCTAATTTTGTTTTTTGTTCTAGTTTAGTTCTAGTTCAGTTCTAGTTTCAGTTCTAGTTCAGTTCTAGTTCAGTTCTAGTTCAGTTCTAGTTCAGTTCTAGTTCAGTTCTAGTTCAGTTCTAGTTCAGTTCTAGTTCAGTTCTAGTTCAGTTCTAGTTCAGTTCTAGTTCAGTTCTAGTTCAGTTCTAGTTCAGTTCTAGTTCAGTCTAGTTCAGTTCTAGTTCAGTTCAGTTCTAGTTCAGTTCTAGTTCTAGTTCTAGTTCAGTTCTAGTTCTAGTTCAGTTCTAGTTCAGTTCTAGTTCAGTTCTAGTTCAGTTCTAGTTCAGTTCTAGTTCAGTTCTAGTTCAGTTCTAGTTCAGTTCTAGTTCAGTTCTAGTTCAGTTCTAGTTCAGTTCTAGTTCAGTTCTAGTTCAGTTCTAGTTCAGTTCTAGTTCAGTTCTAGTTCAGTTCTAGTTCAGTTCTAGTTCAGTTCTAGTTCAGTTCTAGTTCAGTTCTAGTTCAGTTCTAGTTCAGTTCTAGTTCAGTTCTAGTTCAGTTCTAGTTCAGTTCTAGTTCAGTTCTAGTTCAGTTCTAGTTCAGTTCTAGTTCAGTTCTAGTTCAGTTCTAGGTCAGTTCTAGGTCAGTTCTAGTTCAGTTCTAGTTCAGTTCTAGTTCAGTTCTAGTTCAGTTCTAGTTCTAGTTCAGTTCTAGTTCTAGTTCTAGTTCAGTTCTAGTTCTAGTTCAGTTCTAGTTCAGTTCTACTTCAGTTCTAGTTCAGTTCTAGTTCAGTTCTAGTTCAGTTCTAGTTCAGTTCTAGTCAGTTCTAGTTCAGTTCTAGTTCAGTTTCTAGTTCAGTTCTAGTTCAGTTTAGTTCAGTTCTAGTTCAGTTCTAGTTCAGTTCTAGTTCAGTTCTAGTTCAGTTCTAGTTCAGTTCTAGTTCAGTTCTAGTTCAGTTCTAGTTCAGTTCTAGTTCAGTTCTAGTTCAGTTCTAGTTCAGTTCTAGTTCAGTTCTAGTTCAGTTCTAGTTCAGTTCTAGTTCAGTTCTAGTTCAGTTCTAGTTCAGTTCTAGTTCAGTTCTAGTTCAGTTCTAGTTCAGTTCTAGTTCAGTTCTAGTTCAGTTCTAGTTCAGTTCTAGTTCAGTTCTAGTTTAGTTCTAGTTCAGTTCTAGTTCAGTTATAGTTCAGTTCTAGTTCAGTTCTAGTTCAGTTCTAGTTCAGTTCTAGTTCAGTTCTAGTTCAGTTCTAGTTCAGTTCTAGTTCAGTTCTAGTTCGGTTCT
Organism: Lucilia sericata; assembly: GCF_015586225.1. Taxonomy (NCBI): domain Eukaryota; kingdom Metazoa; phylum Arthropoda; class Insecta; order Diptera; family Calliphoridae; genus Lucilia; species Lucilia sericata. The sequence goes on along the minus strand of NW_023995593.1, from coordinate 48,771 downwards.
AGTTCAGTTCTAGTTCAGTTCTAGTTCAGTTGTAGTTCAGTTCTAGTTCAGTTCTAGTTCAGTTCTAGTTCAGTTCTAGTTCAGTTCTAGTTCAGTTCTAGTTCAGTTCTAGTTCAGTTCTAGTTCAGTTCTAGTTCAGTTCTAGTTCAGTTCTAGTTCAGTTCTAGTTCAGTTCTAGTTCAGTTCTAGTTCAGTTCTAGTTCAGTTCTAGTTCAGTTCTAGTTCAGTTCTAGTTCAGTTCTAGTTCAGTTCTAGTTCAGTTCTAGTTCAGTTCTAGTTCAGTTCTAGTTCAGTTCTAGTTCAGTTCTAGTTCAGTTCTAGTTCAGTTCTAGTTCAGTTCTAGTTCAGTTCTAGTTCAGTTCTAGTTCAGTTCTTGTTCAGTTCTAGTTCAGTTCTAGTTCAGTTCTAGTTCAGTTCTAGTTCAGTTCTAGTTCAGTTCTAGTTCAGTCTAGTTCAGTTCTAGTTCAGTTCTAGTTCAGTTCTAGTTCAGTTCTAGTTCAGTTCTAGTTCAGTTCTAGTTCAGTTCTAGTTCAGTTCTAGTTCAGTTCTAGTTCAGTTCTAGTTCAGTTCTAGTTCAGTTCTAGTTCAGTTCTAGTTCAGTTCTAGTTCAGTTCTAGTTCAGTTCTAGTTCAGTTCTAGTTCAGTTCTAGTTCAGTTCTAGTTCAGTTCTAGTTCAGTTCTAGTTCAGTTCTAGTTCAGTTCTAGTTCAGTTCTAGTTCAGTTCTAGTTCAGTTCTAGTTCAGTTCTAGTTCAGTTCTAGTTCAGTGCTTGTTCGGTTCTAGTTCGGTTCTACTTCAGTTATAGTTCAGTTTGACCCAGATCAGTTTTAGTTCTTGCAAGTTAATTTTTATTTGAGCTCTAGTTCATTTCTTGTTTTGTTCTAAAACAGTTCTATATTTTTAAAATAACAAGTGCACATTTACGATTACTTACTTACCTTTAAAACATTTTGATAAAAATGTCTCGCTTTATCAAATTTCGAATAATTGCCGGGTTAAATAGTCATCTGTCATCATCTGTAATTAATGGAAAAATATTAAAATATTTTAATGAAATCAATGCTAATTGCTTAATTATAAAATGCAAGTGAAACATAAATGAAAATAAGTTTGAAGTTTATAGTTAATACAGCTTAATTCTGCGAAATCTTAAAAGGGTCTTCAATATCTTATTTAGAATTTAATATAAAAATTTTTAAGCAAAAAAAAAGAAACAAATCATAAAGTATTATGTTTAAAAAAATTGTATGTTACTGAAAATAGATTATCATTTGATGCCATAATTCAAAATCCAATTGAATCACGATTTTCTATTGTTAAAAAAAATCTCAATAGAAAATAACACTTAAGTTAAAGGCATTGTTTAAAAGTGTATGTACATATTTATTATTTCATATATTTATTATATTCTTTAAAGCTAAATTTTGAAAGTAATTCTTTGATGTCAAATGTAATTTTTCTGCTTAATAATATTTTTTTCTCATTCATCTTCTTGCGCTTTTGTAGTCAACACATTCTCATCTGTAATTTAACATCATGAGCAGCATTGGAAACGAACGACCAAATGGAACATTGTTGATTCTAACAGCATTTAAATGTTGAATGTCAGACCACCTGGAATGTGTTGTCAATTATTGGAATACGTGAAACCAGTTTAAAAGTGCATTCAAACAAAAAGACCCCAGAACCCAAACGAACAGGACACAACTATTTAAGGCCTGATAAATATAAAATGCACAGATTTGCATGATGCATTTGTGCGCAATGCAATTTATTATTTTCCTCCTTTTTGCACGTACTACATGGTTGGCATATCTAAACTAAACCGAACTAACCTGCATATGTGGAATTATTGTGGTCAAAAAGATATTTAGATGGTCAATTAAATGGAAAATCAGAGTTGTTTATGAAGAATTAAAAAAAAAAAATTGAAAAAAAAATCTGGATGTTAAGGTTACTTAAGTGTAAAACAGGTGAAAGAAAAAATTCTGATAGGGTTGCAACGGCTTAAAGATAACTTACTTAAGAACTCAACGTAAATGTTATGAATAGTTAGGTTCATATGCAAGTCAATACTTTGGTCTAGCTCTAGTTCAAGTTCAGTTATAATTTAGTTCTAGTTCAGTTCTTTTCAGTTCTATTTCAGTTCTATTTCAGTTCTATTTCAGTTCTATTTCAGTTCTAGTTCAGTTCTAGTTCAGCTCTAGTTCAGTTCTAGCTCAGTTCTAGTTCAGTTCTAGTTCAGTTCTAGTTTAGTTCTAGTTTAGTTCTAGTTCAGTTCTAGTTCAGTTCTAGTTCAGTTCTAGTTCAGTTCTAGTTCAGTTCTAGTTCAGTTCAGTTCAGTTCTAGTTCAGTTCTAGTTCAGTTCTAGTTCAGTTCTAGTTCAGTTCTAGTTCAGTTCTAGTTCAGTTCTAGTTAGTTCTAGTTCAGTTCTAGTTCAGTTCTAGTTCAGTTCTAGTTCAGTTCTAGTTCAGTTCTAGTTCAGTTCTAGTTCAGTTCTAGTTCAGTTCTAGTTCAGTTCTAGTTCAGTTCTAGTTAGTTCTAGTTTAGTTCTAGTTCAGTTCTAGTTCAGTTCTAGTTCAGTTCTAGTTCAGTTCTAGTTCAGTTCTAGTTCAGTTTCAGTTCTAGTTCAGTTCTAGTTTAGTTATAGTTCAGTTCTAGTTCAGTTCTAGTTCAGTTCTAGTTCAGTTCTAGTTTAGTTCTAGTTTAGTTCTAGTTCAGTTCTAGTTCAGTTCTAGTTCAGTTCTAGTTCAGTTCTAGTTCAGTTCTAGTTCAGTTCTAGTTCAGTTCTAGTTCAGTTCTAGTTCAGTTCTAGTTCAGTTCTAGTTCAGTTCAGTTCTAGTTCAGTTCTAGTTTAGTTCTAGTTCAGTTCTAGTTCAGTTCTAGTTCAGTTCTAGTTCAGTTCTAGTTCAGTTCTAGTTCAGTTCTAGTTCAGTTCTAGTTCAGTTCTAGTTCAGTTCTAGTTCAGTTCTAGTTCAGTTCTAGTTCAGTTCTAGTTTAGTTCTAGTTTAGTTCTAGTTAGTTCTAGTTCAGTTCTAGTTCAGTTCAGTTCAGTTCAGTTCTAGTTCAGTTCTAGTTCAGTTCTAGTTTAGTTCTAGTTCAGTTCTAGTTCAGTTCTAGTTCAGTTCTAGTTCAGTTCTAGTTCAGTTCTAGTTCAGTTCAGTTCTAGTTCAGTTCTAGTTTAGTTCTAGTTCAGTTCTAGTTCAGTTCTAGTTCAGTTCTAGTTCAGTTCTAGTTCAGATCTAGTTCAGTTCCAGTCAGTCAGTTTCTAGTTCAGTTCTAGTTCAGTTCTAGTTCAGTTCTAGTTCAGTTCTAGTTCAGTTCTAGTTCAGTTCTAGTTTAGTTCTAGTTTAGTTCTAGTTCAGTTCTAGTTCAGTTCTAGTTCAGTTCTAGTTCAGTTCTAGTTCAGTTCTAGTTCAGTTCTAGTTCAGTTCTAGTTCAGTTCTAGTTCAGTTCTAGTTCAGTTCTAGTTCAGTTCTAGTTCAGTTCTAGTTCAGTTCTAGTTCAGTTCTAGTTCAGTTCTAGTTCAGTTCTAGTTCAGTTCTAGTTCAGTTCTAGTTCAGTTCTAGTTCAGTTCTAGTTCAGTTCTAGTTCAGTTCTAGTTCAGTTCTAGTTCAGCTTCTAGTTCAGTTCTAGTTCAGTCAGTTCAGTTCTAGTTCTAGTTCAGTTCTAGTTCAGTTCTAGTTCAGTTCTAGTTCAGTTCTAGTTCAGTTCTAGTTCAGTTCTAGTTCAGTTCTAGTTCAGTTCTAGTTCAGTTCTAGTTCAGTTCTAGTTCAGTTCTAGTTCAGTTCTAGTTCAGTTCTAGTTCAGTTCTAGTTCAGTTCTAGTTCAGTTCTAGTTCAGTTCTAGTTCAGTTCTAGTTCAGTTCTAGTTCAGTTCTAGTTCAGTTCTAGTTCAGTTCTAGTTCAGTTCTAGTTCAGTTCTAGTTCAGTTCTAGTTCAGTTCTAGTTCAGTTCTAGTTCAGTTCTAGTTTAGTTCTAGTTCAGTTCTACTTCAGTTCTAGTTCAGTTCTAGTTCAGTTCTACTTCAGTTCTAGTTAAGTTCTAGTACAGACAAACGCCATAATACTGCTTCCGCTATTGTAGGGCATACAAAAATAAGCAGAAGCTCTGCAATTGATCTGATGAAACCGATGATGATGGTGATGATGATTCGGCACAAAAAAAAAATATATCCAACCAAGAATACTAATACATTTTGGAATTAGATTTCTGTCGAATTATAATTTTTTTGCTGCTTCTTGCCGTGGCTGCTTGTTAAAAGGCAGCTGTGAAAGAAACTTTTAACATGGTTACACCACAGCATCACCACAAGTAGTTAAGTAAGTGTGGTATGGAGTAGTTTTGAGTACTTGTAGAGTAGTACAGTCAGTGGTGGTAGCTGGTAATGTATATTAATAGCATGTATAAACTGCAGCCGGATATCATGATCAATTTAATTTTTCAATTCTTTTTTTGTAAGATTTTTTTTTTTTTTTGTTATATTACGATCAATAGCGGTCGGTCTGCCAACAACAAGTGCTCTAAAATGTTTAGTTTATAAATCCTTTTTGATGTTTTTTTTTTTTCGTATTTGTTGTTCTTGTTTATTATTCCCCCAATGTGTTTTGTGTTATTGTTTATTTGTTTTTCTTTTTATTTCTGGTTACGTGCATGTTTTAAAAGGTATTTGTTTTTGTTGGCGTTGTAAATAAAAACGACTTTAATATAGAAAAAAAACATTTTGCTAAGTTTTGTTTGGTGTCTTGTCTAGTTTGTGTCTAGAAGTGTGAAGCTTAATTGTTAGATTTTGATTGACACTTGATCACCATTTATGTATGTGAACAGTATTCCATCACCTTCATTCGAACAGTTTGTCACCAAGTCAACCATCAAGTATTTACTTTGATTTTTTTTTTTTTATTTTAGATTTAATATTTCATTTATTTTATTTAATCACCTGATTAAAACAGCCAACAAGCGAAAACTTAAACGTGTTTTCTTGTTCTTTATTGTTGTCTGTCTCTCTCAAAGGAAATGTCAATGAATTGAGAAGAGTTGCCATATGCTTTGTTATGGCTCGTAAGCGGCTTAAACATACGGCGAATAGACAAATAAAAATAAACAACTTTTCTGAAAATATTTTATATTATTGTCATGTAATTAATGATTAATTACTTGGCTGCCAAATTCTTGTTTTTTTTTTTTATTTGGTTGTTATTTTTGTTGTACATCCTGTGGAAACCATTTTAACATGACACATTTGGCAGATTTTATGTGACAATTAATTTGTGTGCACTGTATAAGAAATGGTGTTATTCAGTTTAAAAACTCACGTGTTTATCAAATAAAGGCGTTTTTAATTGGGAAATGTAAAGTTGAACCGAATATTTTCAGAGATATAACTCTGAGTATGAGATTTGTGCCGATGAAATTACTCTACCCCACCTTATGGATCGCTCGCAATCGACTCACTTTATATCTAAATATTAAAATGTTTTCGTAGTCCGGTTTTTTTATAAAAAAAAAAGTATTCAAATCTTTATTAAACTAAAAGTCTTTTTTAATCCATTCAAATAGTTATTAACTATTCGGCCAATTTTTTATGATCCTATTGCCTACGGTTCTTTTTCTTTTTGCCTTTAGCTACTCTCTTTTTTTGCTGTTGTTGATATTGCAGTTGTTGTTTTAATACTCTTGGTTTTTTTTTTAAATTTTGATCTTAACACCTTGTGTCATGAAAAATGTTTACCACATGCATTACAACATTTGCATCATGTAGTTTTCTTGCTTCTTGTAAAAATGCCAAAACCATTAAATAAATATTCTTCTTAGTAGATTTTACTATTATAGGTGGGTTTGCTTTTCTCTCTTCATACTTGATGATACACTACAGTTGGTTAGGGAATCTCTGAACGAACTTGTAATTGGGGGGGGTTGTCATAGTTGACTTTTGCAAATTTATCGAAATTTCTTTCTAAATAAATAATTTATCTAAATTGCTAGTTTTTCTAACATTTTTCTTCAATTGAGCATATGTATATCGAAAATTTTCCATAATTTAAAACTTTTTCGAGTAAATTCCATAAATTAAGTATATATCGGGAATTTTTAAAAAAATTAAGGAATCATGGAAAATTTTTCATAAAAGAATCTATCAAAAATTTTCTATCAATTTCTAGAATTTAGGAAAATTCTCCATAAAATGAGAATTTGTCGAAATATTTTAAATATTGAGAATTGAAGAAAATTTTTTAAAAATAGATAATTTATCGAAAATTTTCATATATTGAAAATTTTCAAAAATTGAGAATTTATCGAAAATTTTCATAAATTGAAAATTCATCGAAAATTATCATAAATTGAGAATTTACCGAAAATTTTCATATATTGAGAATTTATCGAAAATTTTCAGAAATTGAAAATTTTTCGAAAATTTTAGAAAAATGAAAATTTTTCGAAAATTTTCAAAAATTGAAAATTTTTCGAAATTTTTCATAAATTCAAAATTTATCGAAAATTTTAAATTAATAGAATATTTATCGAAAATTGTGTGTAAAAGAAAATTTTACCTAAAAATTTTTATAAAAAAGAAAATTTATCTAAAAATTTTACTAACTAGAAAAAATTAATCGAAAAATTTTGCGAAATAGAATTTTCATAGAAAACTTTTCTAAATATCGAAACTAGACTATAGTCCAGACTAAAGACTAGGCTACAGTCCAGACTACAGACTAGACTATAAGCTAGACCATAGACTAGGCTATAGTCCAGATTATAGACTAGGCTATAGTCCAGATTATAGACTAGGCTATAGTCCAAATTATAGACTAGGCTATAGTCCAGATTATAGACTAGGCTATAGTCCAGATTATAGACTAGACTATAATACAGATTATAGACTAGGCTATAGTCCAGATTTTAGACAAGACTATAGAAAAATAGACTAGTCTATAATCCAGATTATAGTCCAGACTATAGACAATACTATAATCCAGACTATAGACTAGACTATAGTCATACCACTGCATTCGCTATTCCAGACAATAGACTATACTATAGTCCAGACTATAGACAAAACTATAGTCCAGACTATACACAAAACTATAGTCCAGACTATAGACTAGACTGTACTCCAGACTGTAAACGAGACTGTAGTCCAGACTATAGACTAGACTGTAGTCTAGACTATAGACTAGACTGTAGTCCGGACTATAGACTAGACTATAGTCCAGACTATAGACTAGACTATAGCCCAGACTATGGACTAGACTATAGACTAGACTATAGCCCAGACTATGGACTAGACTATAGTTCAGACTATAGACTAGACTGTAGTTCAGAATATAGTCTAGACTATAGTCCAGACTATAGAATAGACTATAGTCCAAACTATAGAATAGACTATAGTCCAGACCACGGACTAGACTATAGTTCACACTATGGACTAGACTATAGTTCAGACTATAGACTAAACTATAGAATAGTCCAGACTATAGACTAGACTGTAGTCCGGACTATAGACTAGACTATAGTCCAGACTATAGACTAGACCATAGCCCAGACTATAGACTAGACTATAGTTCAGACTATAGACTAGACTGTAGTTCAGAATATAGTCTAGATTATAGTCCAGACTATAGAATAGACTATAGTGCAGACCATGGACTAGACTATAGTTCAGACTATAGACTAGACTATAGAATAGACTATAGTCCACATTATAGACTATACTATAGTCCACACTATAGACTATACTATAGTCCACACTATAGACTATACTATAGTCCACACTATAGACTATACTATAGTCCACACTATAGACTATACTATAGTCCACACTATAGACTCTACTATAGTCGACACTATAGACTATACTATAGTCCACACTATAGACTATACTATAGTCCACACTATAGACTATACTATAGTCCACACTATAGACTATACTATAGTCCACACTATAGACTATACTATAGTCCACACTATAGACTATACTATAGTCCACACTATAGACTATACTATAGGCCACACTATAGACTATACTATAGTCCACACTATAGACTATACTATAGTCCACACTATAGACTATACTATAGTCGACATTATAGTCAAGACTATAGACTATACTATAGTCCAGACTATAGATTATACTATTGTCCAGACCATGGACTATACTATTGTCCAGACCATGGATTGTACTATAGTCCAGACTATGGACTATACTACAGTCCAGACTATGGACTATACTATAGTCCAGACTATGGTCTATACTATAGTCCAGACTATGGACTATACTACAGTCCAGACTATAAACAATACTATAGTCAAGACTATAGACTATACTATGTATCGAAAATTCTCTGTAAATAGAAACACTTTATCGAATATTTTTGTAAATTAAAAAAAATCTATAGAAATTTTTCTATAAATAGATACAAATTATCGAAAAGTTTTCTGAATAATCGAAATTTTGTTTTCGAAAAGTCTACTCATAAAAGGTTTTAACATTTATTAATTCCAAAAAGAAAACAATAACTTTACTCAGGTTTGAAGGACCATTTCATATAGGGTTTTGAACAAGTCACCTTCAAAGGACCAATTATTTGTTTATACTGCTGGTGTTGTTAAGAATTTGTAAAGAATACTATAAAAATTACTTGCAAAAAGGAATTAACATTATTTTAAAGCAATAACAACAACTATGACAAACTGAAAGAATAAAAAAATAAACTAATAACAAGATCAAAAACTCTGGACACTAGAAAAAATAAGATGCCAACCAAAAAACGGAATACTCAGCCGGCAGCCAGCTTAACAGTCAGTCCGTCAGCTTTAACAACTGGAATCAACCTACGTATAAAACAAATGAAGAACTTAAGCTAAAGTTAACAACAAGACAACATAAAATTGCGTAGCATGTCATATCCTAGACCATGATTACAACCGTCTATTTCTACTATATTTTCATTACCACAAACAAATAAAAAAGTGTTCATATCTTTTGTATAGATTGTTTTTGTTTTTTTGAAATTCTTTCTTTCTGGTGAACACGCGTCATGTTGTCGCACCTAAAGTGAAATGGTATGTCTTTATAAAGTCTGGCGAAAGAGTCCCTCTTATGTTACAATTCCAAAGCACACACCTTTTTTTTCAAAATATTAGGCAATCATATATACAATTCTTTTTTATTTGTGCTAAAAGAAATTTATCGTTTAATGGCAATAGTTATAGTTAGTACGCATAACAAACTATGGCAAAAAGTCAATTGCGTTTACAATGTTACTAAAATAGTTGTTGTTTCATTGTGTGTAGTAAGTATGTGCCTTCCCCAAGACTCTGTTATTATCCAACAATGTTAACTGCAGTGTAGGCGTGCTGCTCTGGATATTAATTTGCAATTGCATTCAAGACGCTTAAATTCTTATTACTTGTTTTGTGGCACAAACTTTTATTAGTTGGGAAAACATGATAGTGTAGCAAAGTCGAGTTGAAACAAAGTTTAGAGTAAGAAATAAGCTAAAAATACAACTTGAAAAAAAAGTTCATTTGTAAAACATTTTCAATTGACTAAATTTTTAATATAGAAATTTTAAAATATTACTTTTAACCCCTACCTAAGCTTTCATAATATTTGTTCACATAATTTTTTCTCTTACTGTATACATTTTCTTTTAAAATCATAAAATAACTAAAGCTCTCTCTGTGCATATCGACTTTTATCCATAATTTCACAATTTTTATGGTTCCTAGTCGTCAATAACATTTGTAAGGAATTTTGTCTACAGCACACACCATTTCGTTGTTCGTAATAAAGTTCTTCTTAGATGACAACATGGCGAGCAATTATCTTTTTATCAGGTCTTCGTTCAGTTTAATAGAAATTCCATTTGGCTATGTAGATTAGGGTGGTTTCTTTAAGAATCTCTTTACTATAGTCTAGTCTATAGTCTAGTCTATAGTCTGGACTATAGTCTAGTCTATAGTCTAGTCTATAGTTTGGACTATAGTCTAGTCTATAGTCTAGTCTATAGTTTGGACTATAGTCTAGTCTATAGTTGGGACTATAGTCTAGTCTATAGTCTATAGTCGGGACTATAATCTAGTCTATAGTCAGGACTATAGTCTAGTCTATAGTCAGGACAATAGTCTAGTCTATAGTCAGGACTATAGTCTAGTCTATAGTCTACTCTATAGTCAGGACTATAGTCTAGTCTATAGTGTAGAATATAGTCTAGTTTATAGTCTGGACTATAGCCTAGTCTATAGTCTAGACAATAGTCTATAGTCTGGACAATAGTCTATGGTCTGGACTATAGTCTAGTCTATAATCTGGACTAAAGTCTAGTCTATAGTCTGGACTATAGTCTAGTCTATAGTCTGGACTATAGTCTAGTCTATAGTCTGGACTATAGTCTAGTCTATAGTCTGGACTATAGTCTAGTCTATAGTCTAGTCTATAGTCTGGACTATAGTCTAGTCTATAGTCTTGACTATAGCCTAGACTATAGTCTGGACAATAGTCTAAAGTCTGGAATATAGTCTAGTCTATAGTCTGGACTATAGTTTAGTCTACAATCTGGACTATAGTCTAGTCTATAATCTGGACTAAAGTCTAGTCTATAGTCTTGACTATAGTCTAGTCTATAGTCTGGACTATAGTCTAGTCTATAGTCTGGACTATAGTCTAGTCTATAGTCTGGACTATAGCCTAGTCTATAGTCTGGACTATAGTCTAGTCTATAGTCTGGACTATAGTCTAGTCTATAGTCTGGACTATAGTCTAGTCTATAGTCTGGACTATAGTCTAGTCTATAGTCTGGACTATAGTCTAGTCTATAGTCTGGACTATAGTCTAGTCTATAGTCTGGACTATAGTCTAGTCTATAGTCTGGACTATAGTCTAGTCTATAGTCTGGACTATAGTCTAGTCTATAGTCTGGACTATAGTCTAGTCTATAGTCTGGACTATAGTCTAGTCTATAGTCTGGACTATAGTCTAGTCTATAGTCTGGACTATAGTCTAGTCTATAGTCTGGACTATAGTCTAGTCTATAGTCTGGACTATAGTCTAGTCTATAGTCTGGACTATAGTCTAGTCTATAGTCTGGACTATAGTCTAGTCTATAGTCTGAACTATAGTCTAGTCTATAGTCTGGACTATAGTCTAGTCTATAGTCTGGACTATAGTCTAGTCTATAGTCTGGAGTACAGTCTAGTCTATAGTCTGGAGTACAGTCTAGTCTATAGTCTGGAGTACAGTCTAGTCTATAGTCTGGACTATGGTCTAATCTATAATCTGGACGATAGTCTTGTTTGGACTATAGGCTAGTGTATAGTTTGGACGATAGTCTAGTCTGGACTATAGTTTAGTCTATACCCTGTACTATAGTCTAATATGTAGTCTAGGCAATAGTCTGGTCTATAGTCTGTCTCGAATACAGTCTAGTCTATAGCCTGTACTACAGTCTAGTATATAGTCTGCACTATATTCTAGTCAATAGTCTGCACTATAATCTAGTCAATAGTCTGGGCTATAGTCAATTCTATAGCTTGGACTATAGTCAATTCTTCAGTCTGGACTATAGTCTACTCTCTAGTCTGGAATATAGTCTGGACTATAGTCTATTCTGGCATATAGTCAGGTCTGTAGTATGAACTATAGTCTGGTCTGTAGTCTGGGCTATAGTCTGGACCATACTCTGAGCTACAACCTGCTCTATAGTTTGGGCTATGATCTGGACTATGTCTAGTCTATGGTCTGGACTATATCTAGTCTCTAGTCTGGACTATAGTCTGGTCTAGTCTATATTCTGGACAATGTCTAGTTTGGTCTATCGTCTGATAGACCAGGAATAGTTGGTCTATAGCCTGAACTACAGTTGGTTCAGGTCTATAGTCTGATCTAGACTATAGCCTAGTTTATAGTCTGGACTACTGCCTGGGTTATGGTCTTTACTAAAGTCTGATATATTATCTCTACTATAGTTTAGTCTATAATCTGTACTCTGGTCTATAGTTTGGACCGGATCATAGACCAGGCAATAGCCTAGATCATAGTTTTGACCATAGCCTGGTATATACTCCGGACTATAATCTAGTTTATAGTCTGGTCCATAGTATGGACTATAGTCTATAGTCTGGACTATAGTCTAGCCTGCACTCTGGACTATAATCTGGTCTACATTCATTACTGTCGTCTGTTCTAATGTATATCCTATAGCATGGTCTATAATCTGGAATATAGTTCAGACTATAGTCTGGTTTAACGTCTGATTAGTCTAGACCAATGGTTCCCAAATGGGGGTCCGCGGACCCCTAGTGGTCCGTAGTAAAATCCTAGGGGGTCCGCGAAGACGAACGAAAAAAACCATGAATAAACAATATTCTGCTTTTATATGTATGTACACATATCTCCAATTTTTGTGCAATAATCCCAAATTTTTTGGTGACTTTTTGAATTTTATTTTTTCGGTTGTTTATCAGGAAGAAGCTAGGCCCTACAAATTTATTGTATAACTTTTATAAAGTAAAGTACTGCATGATTTGTAACTTTTATTTCCTGTATATGTACTGAAATAATGGTTTTTATTTCAGACAAATAATACTCTGCCTTACAATTAAATTAGGGATACAGGTATTCCGGAGTTTGAAGTTCAATTCAAAGACAGGCTTATTACAGATTTAAGTTTATCAAATTGTAAGCAAAATTATATATTTCCAAAACAGAGGTGACTCTTTATGCATCTCTTTATAAATATTCCAATCCGATGTGATACACAGATTTTAACTTGATTTTGTCGACCAATACATATTATTAAATTAACATCAGAAAATCCATAGCGTTTCGCGTAAATATGTAGCCAAAAACCATGAAGTAAAATAATTCGTTGGTATTTTAAAATTCAAATTTAAGTTCCAAATTCACAGTACTTTAACAAAGAGTTCAAATCATATATTATGCGGATAACGCATTCCGCAACAACATAGAAGAAGTCCAACTTTCTTATATTATTTTCCCAAAAACTTAGCTCACTTACTCAGTTCACCCTTTGCAATCGCAACAAATTTTTGAAACATGACTCCTTAAGCACATGTGACAATATTTGATAAAGAAACCTTTTCGCTGCCTTGAAGAAAAATGAACATGAAAGATCTCACGATCATAAAATTAAACATCATGTTAACATATCAACAAAGAAGTCATTGTATCTTCAAAACATGCAATTGAAAACCTATCTGAAATATTATATATTCTCAATGTACGGGAATATTTTATAGATATGACATCTCTACATCTCTACAATTATTTAGAACAATAAGATATCAAAATATGTATGGGGGTCCGCGATATTAAATAAGTTCTTCAAGGGGTCCGCGAAGTAAAAATCTGTGGGAACCGCTGGTCTAGACTATAGTCTGGTCTATAAAGTAATCTACAGTCTGGCATATAGTCGAATATGATATTCAAAAAAAAGGAACCACCCTAATGTTGAAATAGATTACAAGCAAATATTTATGCATGTTACTTTGTAATATTTTCATTGTGCAAAATAAAAGAAAAAATTTACGTTTTAGAGAGGCCGTTTAAAAGAGTTATTAACTAGAAATTTAAAAGATGATGATGTAGACGAAAAATAATAATAATAAGGAAATAATGTATATTTACATTTTTACCACATAGCGAGATAATGAAAATGTTAACATTTTCAAGAAATATTCTTTTAGACAGTTTCATTTTGACACTTGAAGGCGATAAGATAATTATTTTTAAGAGATTTTCGTTTAGTAATGAAGAGAGTAAAGGGGTCACAGTCTTGTTAAATTATCTTTAAATGATCTAATTTATTTCATAAATTTTGAAAGAATTGTCGTTTTTATAAAAACTATTAGAAAACCATTTTTGGAGTAAAACTTTTTTCTCATAAACTTCTAAAATATTTCGCACTTCCATAAAGACAATTACGAGAAAATATGTGCAACAAACAAAAAAAACCGAAAACAATACTCGATAATAAACAAATTGTAGCAAAAACTAAAAATTTTCCACATTTTTTAATTTTAAAACCTAAAGAGCAAAATAGTTTTGTTGTTAAATATTTCCATTTAAAATCTATTAAAACTCGTTGCAGGGAGGGGGGAGGTGGTAGGTTAGCAGTAAATCCATAACAAATGTTTAAACTTTAATTAGTTTGATATTAAAAGATTTTCATTCAATTCTATAAACACAAGCTGGTCTAAATAGCTGTTTGGCTGGCTAACTTGGCTAACTTGGCTGGATTACCAAATTGGCTTTAAACACCTGAATGAGAATTTTTAACGTATTTCAGTTTTTTTTTTGCTGTTACTAATACAGTTGGCATGACAATCCAAAATATTTTCAAATATTTTTGCTGTTAATACGAATTGTTTTAAATTTTTATATTTTGTTGCAACTTGCCACAAATTTAGAGCTGTAATTAATATAATTATGTGACAATTAGCCACAGCTTAGTGAGTGGACTTATCAACAGTGGAATGAATGACTTTCCTATTCTCATATTTGGTTTTTCAAACAAATCTAAGAATTGATCGATAATTTCCAAGTTGCACTTGATTTATTATTGCGAGATTTGTTGCTATTTGTTTAAGTTTCAAACAAAAAAAAAAAAGAAACTTGATTAATTATAAAATAAAAATTATGACAAAGAGTTACAATTTTTGTTTAGACTTTATGAAGACGTGGGAAATTAAGCAATTTGTTAAATAAAAATTCCAAAATAAGTGCAGTTCTGGCAATATGGCTGTAATTAGTAAAATATTTATATTAATGGTAAAACAACTTATTAACTCAGACTATTAGTTGTTAAAGTTTTTACAATAATTATTACAAAATGTATTAATTGATTATGTATCTAATTATTATATTAGGAAAATAAAATAATTTGTATAACTGTAACCAATACGAAACTATTTAGAGCAAGGTTCAAGACAAATATTTGGAATATGTCAATCAAATGAAATAATTCAAAAGCTTTTACATTTTAATAAAATATACTTGACTATGGAAAATACTATCGACTAGATTATATACTAGACTATAGACTAGACTATAGACTAAACTATAGACTAGACTATAGACTAGACTAGACTAGACTATAGACTAGACTATAGTCTAGACTATAGTCTAGACTATAGACTAGACTATAGACTAGACTATAAACTAGACTATAGACTAGACTATAGACTAGACTATAGACTAGACTATAGACTAGACTATAGACTAGACTATAGACTAGACTATAGACTAGACTATAGACTAGACTATAGACTAGACTATAGACTAGACTATAGACTAGACTATAGACTAGACTATAGACTAGACTATAGACTAGACTATAGACTAGACTATAGACTAGACTATAGACTAGACTATAGACTAGACTATAGAACAGACTATAGACTAGACTATAGACTAGACTATAGACTAGAATATAGACTAGACTATAGACTAGACTATAGACTAGACTAGACTATAGACTAGACTATAGACTAGACTAGACTATAGACTAGACTAGACTAGACTATAGACTAGACTATAGACTAGACTATAGACTAGACTATAGACTAGACTATAGACTAGACTATAGACTAGACTATAGACTAGACTATAGACTAGACTAGACTAGACTATAGACTAGACTATAGACTAGACTATAGACTAGACATAGACTAGACTATAGACTAGGACTATAGACTAGACTATAGACTAGACTATAGACTAGACTATAGACTAGACTATAGACTAGACTATAGACTAGACTATAGACTAGACTATAGACTAGACTATAGACTAGACTATAGACTAGACTATAGACTAGACTATAGACTAGACTATAGACTAGCTATAGACTAGACTATAGACTAGATATAGACTAGACTATAGACTAGACTATTAGACTAGACTATAGACTAGACTATAGACTAGACTATAGACTAGACTATAGACTAGATATAGACTAGACTATAGACTAGGACTATAGACTAGACTATAGACTAGACTATAGACTAGACTATAGACTAGACTATAGACTAGACTATAGACTAGACTATAGACTAGACTATAGACTAGACTATAGACTAGGACTATAGACTAGACTATAGACTAGACTATAGACTAGACTATAGGACTAGACTATAGACTAGGACTATAGACTAGACTATAGACTAGACTATAGACTAGACTAGACTAGACTATAGACTAGACTATAGACTAGACTATATACAAGACTATAGACTAGACTATAGACTAGACTATAGATTAGACTATAGACTAGACTATAGACTAGACTATAGACTAGACTAGACTATAGACTAGACTAAACTAGACTATAGACTAGACTAGACTAGACTAGACTATAGACTAGACTAGACTAGACTAGACTAGACTATAGACTACTAGACTAGACTATAGACTAGACTAGACTATAGACTAGACTAGACTAGACTAGAACTAGACTAGACTATAGACTAGACTAGACTAGACTAGACTAGACTAGACTAGACTAGACTAGACTAGACTAGACTAGACTAGACTAGACTAGACTAGACTAGACTAGACTATAGACTAGACTAGACTAGACTATAGACTAGACTAGACTATAGACTAGACTATAGACTAGACTATAGACTAGACTATAGAATACTATAGACTAGACTATAGACTTAGACTAGACTAGACTATTAGACTAGACTATAGAAGAGACTATAGACTAGACTATAGACTAGACTATAGACTAGACTATAGACTAGACCTATAGACTAGACTATAGACTAGACCTATAGACTAGAACTATAAGACTAGACTATAGACTAGACTAATAGACTAGACTATAGACTAGACTATAGACTATAGACTAGACTATGACTAGACTATAGACTAGACTATAAGACTAGACTATAGACTAGACTATAGACTAGACTATAAGCTAGACGATATAGACTAGCTAGACTAGACGATAGACTAGACTATAGACTAGACTATAGACTAGACTATAGACTAGACAAGACTAGACTAGCTATAGACTAGACTATAGGACTAGACTATAGACTAGACTATAGACTAGACTATAGACTAGACTATAGACTAGACTATAGACCTAGACTATAGACTAGACTATAAAATAGAAAACCCTATAAGACTATACTAACTAGACTAGACTAACTATACTATACATGACTAGACCAGACTAGACTAGACTATAGACTAGACTAATAGACTAGACTATAGACTAGACTATAGACTAGGACTATAAGACTAGACTATGAGACTAGACTATAGACTAGACTACAGACTAGACTATAGACTAGACTATAGACTAGACTATAGACTAGACTATAGACTAGACTATAGACTAGACTATAGACTAGACTATAGACTAGACTATAGACTAGACTATAGACTAGACTATAGACTAGACTATAGACTAGACTATAGACTAGACTATAGACTAGACTATAGACTAGACTATAGACTAGACTATAGACTAGACTATAGACTAGACTATAGACTAGACTATAGACTAGACTATAGACTAGACTATAGACTAGACTATAGACTAGACTATAGACTAGACTATAGACTAGACTATAGACTAGACTATAGACTAGACTATAGACTAGACTATAGACTAGAATATAGACTAGACTAAGACTAGACTATAGACTAGACTATAGACTAGACTATAGACTAGACTATAGACTAGACTATATACTAGACTATATACTAGACTATAGACTAGACTATAGACTAGACTATAGACTAGACTATAGACTAGACTATAGACTAGACTATAGACTAGACTATAGACTAGACTATAGACTAGACTATAGACTAGTCTATAGACTAGACTAGACTATAGACTATAGACTAGTCTATATACTAGACTATAGACTAGACTATAGACTAGACTATAGACTATAGACTAGACTATAGACTAGACTAGACTATAGACTAGACTAGACTATAGACTAGACTAGACTATAGACTAGACTATAGACTAGACTATAGACTAGACTATAGACTAGACTATAGACTAGACTATAGACTAGACTATAGACTAGTCTATAGACTAGACTATAGACTAGACTATAGACTAGACTATAGACTAGACTATAGACTAGACTATAGACTAGACTATAGACTAGACTATAGACTAGACTATAGACTAGACTATAGACTAGACTATAGACTAGACTATAGACTAGACTATAGACTAGACTATAGACTAGACTATAGACTAGACTATAGACTAGACTATAGACTAGACTATAGACTAGACTAAGACTAGACTATAGAACTATAGACTAGACTATAGACTAGACTATAGACTAGACTATAGGACTAGCTATAGACTAGACTATAGACTAGCTATAGACTAGACTATAACTAGACTATAGACTAGACTATAGACTAGACTATAGGACTAGACTATAGACTAGACTATAGACTAGACTATAGACTAGACTATAGACTAGACTATAGACTAGACTATAGACTAGACTATGACTAGACTATAGACTGACTAAAGACTAGACTATAGACTAGACTATAGACTAGAATAGACTAGATAGACTAGACTATAGACTAGACTATAGACTAGACTATAGACTAGACTATAGACTAGACTATAGACTAGACTATAGACTAGACTATAGACTAGACTATAGACTAGACTATAGACTAGACTTTAGACTAGACTTTAGACTAGACTTTAGACTAGACTTTAGACTAGACTTAAGACTAGACTATAGACTAGACCTTAGACTAGACCTTAGACTAGACCTTAGACTAGACCTTAGACTATACTTTAGACTAGAATTTAGAATAGACTATAGACTAGACTTTAGACTAGACTATAGACTAGACTTTAGACTAGACTTTAGACTAGACTTTAGACTAGACTTTAGACTAGACTTTAGACTAGACTTTAGACTAGACTTTAGACTAGACTTTAGACTAGACTTTAGACTAGACTATAGACTAGACTATAGACTAGACTATAGACTAGACTATAGACTAGACTTTAGACTAAACTTTAGACTAGACTAGACTTTAGAGTAGACTTTAGACTAGACTTTAGACTAGACTTTAGACTAGACTTTAGACTAGACTTTAGACTAGACTTTAGACTAGATTTTAGACTAGACTTTAGACTAGACTTTAGAATAAACTTTAGACTAGACTTTAGAATAGACTTTAGACTAGTATAATCTAAAGTCTAGACCAGTATAGACTAGACTAGTCTAGATTAGACTGGAGTAGACCAGACTTTAGACTAGACTAGACTAGACTAGACTAGACTAGACTAGACTAGACTAGACGAGACGAGACTAGACTAGACGAGACTAGACGAGACTAGACTAGACTAGACTAGACTAGACTAGACTAGACTAGACTAGACTAGACTAGACTAGACTAGACTAGACTAGACTAGACTAGACTAGACTAGACTAGAATAGACTAGACTAGACTAGTCTATAGGCTAGACTTGACTATAAACTAGTCTTTATGCTAGACTACAAAATAGTCTACAGAGTAGACTATAGACTAGACTTTAGACAAGACTGTATACTAGACTAGACTATATACTAGACTACAGATTACACTACAGACAACATTCAGTTGAAGCGCTATACAGCTTTTTAAAGCAAATTCTCAAAATTTACTTTTACCCTTGAATCTGAATTTTTTTTGATCTTTATGTTAGCCCCTCGAGAGCAATGATTAACTAAATTAACTTTATAAATTAGAAACATGTTTTAAGTCGCTCTTTTGGCGGATCATATTGTAAAACATTTTTCCTAATCTACTGAATTTTTAATTAAACTTAACAATGTTTCTAAAGTGTAAACGATTTATGAGCAAACATTGCCACATATTTCAAAAAATAGTTTAAGACCATAAAATTTTCTGAGTTGTTGTAGTTGTAAGTATGTTGGATTAATAAATAAAACATTAAAATTCTGTTTTGTTGCTGTTTTATAATCCCCAATGCAATTGACAATTTAAAATTGTAAACAAACTCATAAATTCAGTGGCCAATTTGGTGGCAGTTGTACAAGTACAACAAACAAACATCACAACAACAAGAACAACAACAACAGCAAATAAGTAAGAAATTAAAGTCGGAAAGTACGACGAGATGATACCGTATAGGAGGGAGTCTATAGTCTAGTATATAGTCCACTCTATAGACTAGTCTGTAGTCTAGTCTATAGTCTAGTGTATAGTCGAGTGTATAGTCAAGTGTATAGTCTAGTCTATAGTCTTGTCATTAGTCTGGTCTATAGTCTAGTCTATAGTCAAGTCTATAGTGCAGTATATAGTCTGTAGTACAGTCGATATTTCTGAGTTAGGATTTTTTTGATCTAAACTCAGGCTACAACCAACATTTCTATGCGTTACAAACATTAATCCAAACGAATAACATCCTCTCCGCTACAGTAGCGATGCAAACAGTAGAAAAAAATTGGTGCATGTCACATTGCAACATTTACGAAGCAATTAATTTTGGAACTTAATTAAATGAAACCGCATGAGACAAGTGTGTAGTAGCAATGCAACTGACTTATTCTGCTCACACTGAGAATCTCTCCAGAGACTACGGACGGCAGACGGACGGACAGAAGGAAAGAGACAATACAGAGCAAAGTTTAAGCAAGACCAACCATTAAGACAGAAATGACAATTGTAAAACATTCCAGACTAGACCAGACTACTACTGGCAACAACAAATACAAAACATACAATGGAGTGCAAGTGCAATTGCTGCAGCAGCTACTTAGAGCTGGCTACCAAAATAGCTTGAACTAACAATAACAGCAACATCAACAGAAGTCAAGCTGTGACAACTAACAAACAAATACTCCAGAACGCTGGTCGGTCACTAATCTACTGAAACATTCCACAGGAACACATGGACACACACACACGATGCACCTCCTCTGTATGCGATACACTCGTGCTAAATGTGAAATATCTGCAAAAGTAATGTTTTCTATAATTAAGTAATGCTGCCCAGAAGCTAAAAATCATGTTCTTGCAACAGTCCAGCCACCACCAATACTAATGTTAATCTCTAATTCCTTAGATTATCTCCTCGAGAAAAACAACAAAAAAAAAACACAGAACAAGGAAAAAATAGCTGAAAACAACATCGGACATCTTCCTGTTAAAGTTTGATAGAACTAACAACAAGTACAAGTACGTAGTAAGTAAATACAGTAGCTGTAACTTTGAAATGTTTATTCAAGATTGTAACGCAATTCCAGCGCAATGGACAGGGAACCACAAAAACAACGACGACAAAAATAAAACATTCCTTTAACAAGTGACAAACACGATGCCTCACTAACGGCTGGCAACATGTTAATTTGGTGGCTTTAGTTAAGTTGCCAATGTTGCAAGTGTGTTATTTTTTGGTGACAAAAATCCAAAAAAACAGAAAAAACAACCAGGAAAGTAATGTTGGTCTTGCGGGACTATATGGTACCCTACAATGAAACGAACAAAACTCTTAAATGGAGACTAGACTATACACTGGACTATGGACTAAACTATAGACTAGACTATAGACTAGACTATAGGATAGACTATAGACTAGACTATAGAATAGACTATAGACTAGACTATAGAATAGACTATAGACTAGACTATAGTCTAGACGATAGACTAGGCTATACTAGACTATAGACTAGACTATAGACTAGACTATAGACTAGACTAGACTATAGACTAGACTAGACTACTAGACTAGACTATAGACTAGACTTAGGACTAGACTATAGACTAGACTAGACTAGACTATAGACTAGACTAGACTACTAGACTAGACTATAGACTAGACTATAGACTAGACTATAGACTAGACTATAGACTAGACTATAGACTAGACTATAGACTAGACTATAGACTAGACTATAGACTAGACTATAGACTAGACTATAGACTAGACTATAGACTAGACTATAGACTAGACTATAGACTAGACTATAGACTAGACTATAGACTAGACTATAGACTAGACTATAGACTAGACTATAGACTAGACTATAGACTAGACTATAGACTAGACTATAGACTAGACTATAGACTAGACTATATACTAGACTATAGACTAGACTATAGACTAGACTATAGACTAGACTATAGACTAGACTATAGACTAGACTATAGACTAGACTATAGACTAGACTAGACTAGACTATAGACTAGACTATAGACTAGACTATAGACTAGACTATAAACTAGACTATAGACTAGACTATAGACTAGACTATAGACTAGACTATAGACTAGACTATAGACTAGACTATAGACTAGCTATAGACTAGACTATAGATAGACTATAGACTAGATAGACTAGACTATAGACTAGACTATAGACTAGACTATAGACTAGACTATAGACTAGACTATAGACTAGACTATAGACTAGACTATAGACTAGACTATAGACAGACATAGACTAGCTATAGACTAGACTATAGACTAGACTATAGACTAGACTATAGACTAGACTATAGACTAGACTATAGACTAGACTATAGACTAGACTATAGACTAGACTATAGACTAGACTATAGACTAGACTATAGACTAGACTATAGACTAGACTATAGACTAGACTATAGACTAGACTATAGACTAGACTATAGACTAGACTATAGACTATACTATAGACTAGACTATAGACTAGACTATAGACTAGACTATAGACTAGACTATAGACTAGACTATAGACTAGACTATAACAGACTATAGACTAGACTATAGACTAGACTATAGACTAGACTATAGACTAGACTATAGACTAGACTAGACTATAGACTAGACTATAGACTAGACTATAGACTAGACTATAGTCTCAAAAATCGTCTATAAAAAGAAAAACTTATCGCAAATTTGCTTTAATAATTTGTAAGTAGGGTACAAGAACAACAACTATAACTGTAACTATGTCCACCAATACTATAGAATGAAAAATAATAAAAATATAGCAACATTAGATGACACTGACATTTCTGCTGACATTACACATGACGCTTGCTTTCTTTCCTCTTGAACATTACATGACATTTGACAATATCACGCGTGTTCGTAACGATATCAAACTTTATGCGAAAAATTAAGAGAACAACGCAGAACGTGTTTCAACTGAAACCTCTACTATTTATGTCTTACACTGTAATCAGCCTCTAGAGTAAAGAAGTTGTCAATTGACTGAAAAGTCTGTATTTATTTCGTAAAATAATTTCATTCATTCGTTACTATTTAAATGACGATTTTAGCCGATTTCTTGTCATCGATTACCACTTTGACATAACCATTCGTGTTTTAGGCCAACAACAACTGACTACTACTCTTACGAAGAGCATGAAGAGATAGAAAGAATAAAAACAAACAGTAGCTTTAAATATCGGCAAAACTAAAGAACTTTAATGTCAATCAATATTCGTAATTGTAGATCACCTAAAGATGTTGGCAACTTCCATGTAAAATGTAAAAGAGCATAATACTTATGTGTAAGTATATGATCATATACGAAGGCAAGTGAAAAAGGTGTCTTAAAATAAAAATGTATTTGACTATAGTCTAGACTATAGTATAGTCTATAGTCTAGACTATAGTATAGTCTATAGTCTAGACTATAGTATAGTCTATAGTCTAGACTATAGTACAGTCTATAGTCTTGACTATTGTATAGTCTATAGTCTAGACTATTGTATAGTCTATAGTCTAGACTATAGTACAGTCTATAGTCTTGACTATAGTATAGTCTATAGTCTAGACTATAGTACAGTCTATAGTCTTGACTATAGTATAGTCTATAGTCTGGACTATAGTATAGTCTATAGCCTGGACTATAGTATAGTCTATAGTCTGGACTATAGTATAGTCTATAGTCTGGACTATAGTATAGTCTATAGTCTGGACTATAGTATAGTCTATAGTCTGGACTATAGTATAGTCTATAGTCTGGACTATAGTATAGTCTATAGTCTGGACTATAGTCTATAGTCTGGACTATAGTATAGTCTATAGTCTGGACTATAGTATAGTCTATAGTCTGGACTATAGTATAGTCTATAGTCTGGACTATAGTATAGTCTATAGTCTGGACTATAGTATAGTCTATAGTCTGGACTATAGTCTGGACTTTAGTATAGTCTATAGTCTGGACTATAGTATAGTCTATAGTCTGGACTATAGTATAGTCTATAGTCTGGCCTATAGTATAGTCTATAGTCTGGCCTATAGTATAGTCTATAGTCAGGACTATAGTATAGTCTATAGTCAGGACTATAGTATAGTCTATAGTCAGGACTATAGTATAGTCTATAGTCAGGACTATAGTATAGTCTATAGTCTGGACTATAGTATAGTCTATAGTCTGGACTATAGTATAGTCTATAGTCTGGACTATAGTATAGTCTATAGTCTGGACTATAGTATAGTCTATAGTCTGGACTATAGTATAGTCTATAGTCTGGACTATAGTATAGTCTATAATCTGGACTATAGTATAGTCTATAGTCTGGACTATAGTATAGTCTATAGTCTGGACTATAGTATAGTCTATAGTCTGGACTATAGTATAGTCTATAGTCTGGACTATAGTATAGTCTATAGTCTGGACTATAGTATAGTCTATAGTCTGGACTATAGTATAGTCTATAGTCTGGACTAAAGTATAGTCTATAGTCTGGACTAAGTATAGTCTATAGTCTGGACTATAGTATAGTCTATAGTCTGGACTATAGTATAGTCTATAGTCTGGACTATAGTATAGTCTATAGTCTGGACTATAGTATAGTCTATAGTCTGGACTATAGTATAGTCTATAGTCTGGACTATAGTACAGTCTATAGTCTGGACTATAGTGTAGTCTATAGTCTGGACTATAGTATAGTCTATAGTCTGGACTATAGTGTAGTCTATAGTCTGGGACTATTATGGAGTCTATAGTATAATCTATAGTCTGGGCTATAATGAAGTCTATAATCTGGACTATAGTGTAGTCTATAGTCTGGATTATAGTCTATAGTCTGGACTATAGGCTGGACTATAGTGCAGTGTATAGTCTGGACTATAGTGTAGTCTATAGTCTGGACTATCGTGTAGTCTATAGTCTGGACTATAGTGAAATCTTTAGTCTGGACTATTGTGTAGTCTATAGTCTGGACTATAATGTTTATAGTCTGAACTATAATGTTTATAGTCTGGACTATAATGTCTATAGTCTGGACAATAATGTAGTCCATGGTCTGGACTCTAGTCTAGATTAAACCTAAGTCTTGTCTGCAGTCGCGACTATATTCTTGATTATAGTCCAGTGATTTCAGTGATTTATGCAATGCCATCGCTTCCTTCCTCTACTCACTTTATTGCTTAATTATAACATTTGTCAGGTGTGCTGTATTAATAAAGTATTAGAGAGAGAAAAAACGTTTACAGAAAAAAATCTAATTTCATGTGAACATCGCAGTAGTTCAAGGTACCGCATAAATAATAAAAATATATACTTTTTTGCATCATAGTGGATGGATCAAAAAACAAAGCAAAAGCTAACAATAGCAATCATAAAACTGACAAGTAGCTGTCAATTTTAAAAATTAAAGATTTTGTTGGAACTGTTATTAAAATTTTAACACTTTTTAAAGACTTTTTGTGAATATTTCTAATGATTCTTTGCAAACAATTCTTCGTTTCTTTATAAATAAATTATAAATGAATAAATTTGTGTCGAGTCAGCATTTAAATATTTTAATAGATTTTTTTTTTATTTTTGCTTATTTTTAATAATAACTAAATTTGTGTTTGAGTATTTGAAAAAAAAATATATAGTTTTTTTTTTTTTTTTTGCTTATTTATAATGGGATTTATTATTTGCACTCAAATTTCAGATTTATTTTGTTTTGAAATGAAGATTGCACTTCAGTTCAATGACTTTCCTAAACAAACATTAAGTGAATTGATATTTTAATATTCAGTAGAATATGATATTTAGTATTGGACGGAAATAGTTATGTATGTTTGTATATCGGCACGTTTTACAGAATAGACAATTGAGACACTAGACAATAGACTAGACTATAGACAATAGACTAGACTATAGACTAGACTATAGACTAGACTATAGACTAGCCTATAGACTAGACTATAGACTAGACTATAGACTAGACTATAGACTAGACCTATAGACTAGACTAGACTAGACTAGACTATAGAGTAGACTATAGACTAGACTATAGACTAGACTATAGACTAGACTATAGACTAGACTATAGACTAGACCTATAGACTAGACTATAGACTAGACTACTAGACTAGACTATAGACTAGACTATAGACTAGACTATAGACTAGACTATAGACTAGACTATTGACTAGACTATAGACTAGACTATAGACTAGACTATAGACTAGACTATAGACTAGACTATAGACTAGACTATAGACTAGACTATAGACTAGACTATAGACTAGACTATAGACTAGACTATAGACTAGACTATAGACTAGACTATAGACTAGACTATAGACTAGACTATAGACTAATATAGACTAGACTATAGACTAGACTATAGACTAGATATAGACTAGACTATAGACTAGACTATAGACTAGACTATAGACTAGACTATAGACTAGACTATAGACTAGACTATAGACTAGACTATAGACTAGACTATAGACTAGACTATAGACTAGACTATAGACTAGACTATAGACTAGACTATAGACTAGACTATGACTAGACTATAGACTAGACTATAGACTAGACTATAGACTAGACTATAGACTAGACTATAGACTAGACTATAGACTAGACTATAGACTAGACTATAGACTAGACTATAGACTAGACTATAGACTAGACTATAGACTAGACTATAGACTAGACTATAGACTAGACTATAGACTAGACTATAGACTAGACTATAGACTAGACTATAGACTAGACTATAGACTAGACTACAGACTAGACAATAGACTAGAATATAGACCAGACTATAGACAGACTATAGATTAGACTATAGACTAGACTATGACTAGACTATAGACTAGACTAGACTATAGACTAGACTATAGACTAGACTATAGACTAGACTATAGACTAGACTATAGACTAGACTATAGACTAGACTATAGACTAGACTATAGACTAGACTATAGACTAGACTATAGACTAGACTATAGACTAGACTATAGACTAGACTATAGACTAGACTATAGACTAGACTATAGACTAGACTATAGACTAGACTATAGACTAGACTATAGACTAGACTATAGACTAGACTATAGACTAGACTATAGACTAGACTATAGACTAGACTATAGACTAGACTATAGACTAGACTATAGACTAGACTATAGACTAGACTATAGACTAGACTATAGACTAGACTAGACTATAGACTAGACTAGACTATAGACTAGACTATAGACTAGACTAGACTAGAGACTAGACTAGACTATAGATAGACTAGACTATAGACTAGACTAGACTAGACTAGACTATAGACTAGACTAGACTAGACTATAGACTAGACTAGACTATAGACTAGACTATAGACTAGACTATAGACTAGACTATAGACTAGACTATAGACTAGACTATAGACTAGACTATAGACTAGACTATAGACTAGACTATAGACTAGACTAGACTAGACTATAGACTAGACTATAGACTAGACTATAGACTAGACTATAGACTAGACTATAGACTAGACTATAGACTAGACTATAGACTAGACTATAGACTAGACTATAGACTAGACTATAGACTAGACTATAGACTAGACTATAGACTAGACTATAGACTAGACTATAGACTAGACTATAGACTAGACTATAGACTAGACTATAGACTAGACTATAGACTAGACTAGACTAGACTATAGACTAGACTATAGACTAGACTATAGACTAGACTATAGACTAGACTATAGACTAGACTATAGACTAGACTATAGACTAGACTATAGACTAGACTATAGACTAGACTATAGACTAGACTATAGACTAGACTATAGACTAGACTATAGACTAGACTATAGACTAGACTATAGACTAGACTATAGACTAGACTAAGACTAGACTATAGACTAGACTATAGACTAGACTATAGACTAGACTATAGACTAGACTATAGACTAGACTATAGACTAGACTATAGACTAGACTATAGACTAGACTATAGACTAGACTATAGACTAGACTATAGACTAGACTATAGACTAGACTATAGACTAGACTATAGACTAGACTATAGACTAGACTATAGACTAGACTATAGACTAGACTATAGACTAGACTATAACTAGACTATAGACTAGACTATAGACTAGAGATAGACGACTATAGACTAGACTATAGACTAGACTATAGACTAGACTATAGACTAGACTAAGACTAGACTATAGACTAGACTATAGACTAGACTATAGACTAGACTATAGACTAGACTATAGACTAGACTATAGACTAGACTATAGACTAGACTATAGACTAGACTAGACTAGACTATAGACTAGACTATAGACTAGACTATAGACTAGACTATAGACTAGACTATAGACTAGACTATAGACTAGACTATAGACTAGACTATAGACTAGACTATAGACTAGACTATAGACTAGACTATAGACTAGACTATAGACTAGACTATAGACTAGACTATAGACTAGACTATAGACTAGACTATAGACTAGACTATAGACTAGACTATAGACTAGACTATAGACTAGACTATAGACTAGACTATAGACTAGACTATAGACTAGACTATAGACTAGACTATAGACTAGACTATAGACTAGACTATAGACTAGACTATAGACTAGACTATAGACTAGACTATAGACTAGACTATAGACTAGACTATAGACTAGACTATAGACTAGACTATAGACTAGACTATGACTAGACTATAGACTAGACTATAGACTAGACTATAGACTAGACTATAGACTAGACTATAGACTAGACTATAGACTAGACTATAGACTAGACTATAGACTAGACTATAGACTAGACTATAGACTAGACTATAGACTAGACTATAGACTAGACTATAGACTAGACTATAGACTAGACTATAGACTAGACTATAGACTAGACTATAGACTAGACTATAGACTAGACTATAGACTAGACTATAGACTAGACTATAGACTAGACTATAGACTAGACTATAGACTAGACTATAGACTAGGCTATAGACTAGACTGTAGACTGATAGACTATAGACATATACACTAACTATAGACTATAGACTAGACTATAGACTAACTATAGACTACACTATACACTAGACTATACACTAGACTATAGACTAGACTATAGACTAGCCTATACAGTAGATTATACACTAGACTATATACTAGACTATACACTGGACTATAGAATAGACTATAGACTAGACTAAAAAATCATCATCTGTTGAGAAACAAAGTGAACGTAATCTCATTTCTTTGCCTACAAGCACTTTTGCTATTTCATTTAAGAATTCAGATTACTAATAGATCTTTATATTTAAAACGGATACAAAATAAAATTTCAATTCATACAATTAAAATGAGTCTAAAATATTATAAGAACCCTGCCTACACACACCTACAATATGTCAGATTTAAGATAAAGAATAAACACTCAATATTGGAGCAAAAACAGCAAAAAATCATAAATAATTCCAATAAATTATAATTGACAATAGAACTGAAACGAAAATAGTTTTAAATATAAAGAAAAATAAATCGTAAGAACACCACGCACCACAGCAGCAAATGAAAAAAAAAGATTGTTGGTACTTCATAAGAACACTTCAATAAAATTTCCGGTAATCAAAAAAAATAAAATTAAAAATTTTTGTATGTATTCTTTCCTCCCAAAAAGTATGACTAATATGTATAAAGATTGCTTTAATTAAATAATCTCGATTTTAAGGTGTTCAGTGGTGGTGTATGTATGTAATTTAAAGATTTATTTACTGTATCATTCCCAATAATCATTCGCCAGCAAAAAGGTGAAACCTTAACAAGGTCACTGTTACTTTCGAAAGTCATTGAACTTAATATTTTTTTATTTTGTTTTTCTTCCCAACTTGTTGTCTTTGTTGAAATCAAACTGAAACTGCCAATGAAGTATTTTGTACTTAGTGGTTTTAATTGGCACGATTTTAAGTGGCATTAAGTATGCTGGATATTTGTTTTTAAATGATTAATGATTGATTCTAGTAGGAAGTAAGGTATGTATGAAAAGAAAAGTGTTTTTTAAAAGGCATTTGTATGTATACATGTGCAGGGTGCAGTTTCGAAGAGGTGGTTTATATTAATTTTTTCAGATCTTCCACAAATTTTACTATAGACTAGACTATAGTCTATAGTCTAGTCTTTAGTCTAGTCTATAGTCTAGTCTATGGTCTAGTCTATGGTCTAGTCTATAGTCTAGTCTATATCTAGTCTATAGTCTAGTATAGTATAGTCTAGTCTATAGTCTAGTCTATAGTCTAGTCTATAGTCTAGTCTATAGTCTAGTCTATAGTCTAGTCTATAGTCTAGTCTATAGTCTAGTCTATAGTCTAGTCTATAGTCTAGTCTATAGTCTAGTCTATAGTCTAGTCTATAGTCTAGTCTATAGTCTAGTCTATAGTCTAGTCTATAGTCTAGTCTATAGTCTAGTCTATAGTCTAGTCTATAGTCTAGTCTATAGTCTAGTCTATAGTCTAGTCTATAGTCTAGTCTATAGTCTAGTCTATAGTCTAGTCTATAGTCTAGTCTATAGTCTAGTCTATAGTCTAGTCTATAGTCTAGTCTATAGTCTAGTCTATAGTCTAGTCTATAGTCTAGTCTATAGTCTAGTCTATAGTCTAGTCTATAGTCTAGTCTATAGTCTAGTCTATAGTCTAGTCTATAGTCTAGTCTATAGTCTAGTCTATAGTCTAGTCTATAGTCTAGTCTATAGTCTAGTCTATAGTCTAGTCTATAGTCTAGTCTATAGTCTAGTCTATAGTCTAGTCTATAGTCTAGTCTATAGTCTAGTCTATAGTCTAGTCTATAGTCTAGTCTATAGTCTAGTCTATAGTCTAGTCTATAGTCTAGTCTAGTATAGTCTATAGTCTATAGTTAGTCTATAGTCTAGTCTAGCTAGTCTATAGTCTAGTCTATAGTCTAGTCTATAGTCTAGTCTATAGTCTAGTCTATAGTCTAGTCTATAGTCTAGTCTATAGTCTAGTCTATAGTCTAGTCTATAGTAGTCTAGTATAGTAGTCTATAGTCTAGTCTATAGTCTAGTCTATAGTTAGCTATCTATAGTCTAGTCTATCTAGTATAGTCTAGTCTATAGTCTAGTTAGTCTAGTCTATAGTCTAGTCTATTCTAGTCTATAGTCTAGTCTATAGTCTAGTCTATAGTCTAGTCTAGTCTAGTCTATAGTCTAGTCTATAGTCTAGTCTATAGTCTAGTCTATAGTCTAGTCTATAGTCTAGTCTATAGTCTAGTCTATAGTCTAGTCTATAGTCTAGTCTATAGTCTAGTCTATAGTCTAGTCTATAGTCTAGTCTATAGTCTAGTCTATAGTCTAGTCTATAGTCTAGTCTATAGTCTAGTCTATAGTCTAGTCTATAGTCTAGTCTATAGTCTAGTCTATAGTCTAGTCTATAGTCTAGTCTATAGTCTAGTCTATAGTCTAGTCTATAGTCTAGTCTATAGTCTAGTCTATAGTCTAGTCTATAGTCTAGTCTATAGTCTAGTCTATAGTCTAGTCTATAGTCTAGTCTATAGTCTAGTCTATAGTCTAGTCTATAGTCTAGTCTATAGTCTAGTCTATAGTCTAGTCTATAGTCTTCATAGTCTAGTCTATAGTCTAGTCTATAGTCTAGTCTATAGTCTAGTCTATAGTCTAGTCTAGTCTATAGTCTAGTCTATAGTCTAGTCTAGTAGTCTAGTCTATAGTCTAGTCTATAGTCTAGTCTATAGTCTAGTCTATAGTCTAGTCTATAGTCTAGTCTATAGTCTAGTCTATAGTCTAGTCTATAGTCTAGTCTATAGTCTAGTCTATAGTCTAGTCTATAGTCTAGTCTATAGTCTAGTCTATAGTCTAGTCTATAGTCTAGTCTATAGTCTAGTCTATAGTCTAGTCTATAGTCTAGTCTATAGTCTAGTCTATAGTCTAGTCTATAGTCTAGTCTATAGTCTATAGTCTATCTATAGTCTAGTCTATAGTCTAGTCTATAGTCTAGTCTATAGTCTAGTCTATAGTCTAGTCTATAGTCTAGTCTATAGTCTAGTCTATAGTATAGTCTATAGTCTAGTCTAGTCTAGTCTAGTCTATAGTCTAGTCTATAGTCTAGTCTATAGTCTAGTCTATAGTCTAGTCTATAGTCTAGTTATAGTCTAGTCTATAGTCTAGTCTATAGTCTAGTCTATAGTCTAGTCTATAGTCTAGTCTATAGTCTAGTCTATAGTCTAGTCTATAGTCTAGTCTATAGTCTAGTCTATAGTCTAGTCTATAGTCTAGTCTAGTCTACAGTCTAGTCTAGTCTATAGTCTAGTCTATAGTCTAGTCTATAGTCTAGTCTATAGTCTAGTCTATAGTCTAGTCTATAGTCTAGTCTATAGTCTAGTCTATAGTCTAGTCTAGTCTAGTCTATAGTCTAGTCTATAGTCTAGTCTATAGTCTAGTCTATAGTCTAGTCTATAGTAGTAGTCTATAGTCTAGTCTATAGTCTAGTCTATAGTCTAGTCTATAGTCTAGTCTATAGTCTAGTCTATAGTCTAGTCTATAGTCTAGTCTATAGTCTAGTCTATAGTCTAGTCTATAGTCTAGTCTAGTCTAGTCTAGTCTATAGTCTAGTCTATAGTCTAGTCTATAGTCTAGTCTATAGTCTAGTCTATAGTCTAGTCTATAGTCTAGTCTATAGTCTAGTCTATAGTCTAGTCTATAGTCTAGTCTATAGTCTAGTCTATAGTCTAGTCTATAGTCTAGTCTATAGTCTAGTCTATAGTCTAGTCTATAGTCTAGTCTATAGTCTAGTCTATAGTCTAGTCTATAGTCTAGTCTATAGTCTAGTCTATAGTCTAGTCTATAGTCTAGTCTATAGTCTAGTCTATAGTCTAGTCTATAGTCTAGTCTATAGTCTAGTCTATAGTCTAGTCTATAGTCTAGTCTATAGTCTAGTCTATAGTCTAGTCTATAGTCTAGTCTATAGTCTAGTCTATAGTCTAGTCTATAGTCTAGTCTATAGTCTAGTCTATAGTCTAGTCTATAGTCTAGTCTATAGTCTAGTCTATAGTCTAGTCTATAGTCTAGTCTATAGTCTAGTCTATAGTCTACTCTATAGTCTAGTCTATAGTCTAGTCTATAGTCTAGTCTATAGTCTAGTCTATAGTCTAGTCTATAGTCTAGTCTATAGTCTAGTCTATAGTCTAGTCTATAGTCTAGTCTATAGTCTAGTCTATAGTCTAGTCTATAGTCTAGTCTATAGTCTAGTCTATAGTCTAGTCTATAGTCTAGTCTATAGTCTAGTCTATAGTCTAGTCTATAGTCTAGTCTATAGTCTAGTCTATAGTCTGGTCTATAGTCTAGTCTATAGTCTAGTCTATAGTCTAGTCTATAGTCTAGTCTATAGTCTAGTCTATAGTCTAGTCTATAGTCTAGTCTATACTCTAGTCTATAGTCTAGTCTATAGTCTAGTCTATAGTCTAGTCTATAGTCTAGTCTATAGTCTAGTATATAGTCTAGTCTAGTCTAGTCTATAGTCTAGTCTATAGTCTAGTCTATAGTCTAGTCTATAGTCTAGTCTATAGTCTAGTCTATATAGTCTAGTCTATAGTCTAGTCTATAGTCTAGTCTATAGTCTAGTCTATAGTCTAGTCTATAGTCTATCTATAGTCTAGTCTATAGTCTATTATTATGTCTAGTCTATAGTCTAGTCTATAGTCTAGTCTATAGTCTAGTCTATAGGTCTAGTCTATAGTCTAGTCTATAGTCTAGTCTATAGTCTAGTCTATAGTCTAGTCTATAGTCTAGTCTATAGTTCTAGTCTATAGTCTAGTCTATAGTCTAGTCTATAGTCTAGTCTATAGTCTAGTCTATAGTCTAGTCTATAGTCTAGTCTATAGTCTAGTCTATAGTCTAGTCTATAGTCTAGTCTATAGTCTAGTCTATAGTCTAGTCTATAGTCTAGTCTATAGTCTAGTCTATAGTCTAGTCTATAGTCTAGTCTATAGTCTAGTCCTATAGTCTAGTCTATAGTCTCGTCTATAGTCTAGTCTATAGTCTAGTCTATAGTCTAGTCTATAGTCTAGTCTATAGTCTAATCTATAGACTAGACTATTGAGTAGACTATAAACTAGACTATAGACTACAGACTATAGATTAGACTAGAATATAGACTAGACTATATTCGGTGATCTAGCATACAAAATTTAAATGGTTGCAAAAATTAAGGGCATGGGTGATTTGGGAGTTCTCATCGATTCGACTGTATCGATTTTTGACTGAAATATAATAAATTAAACTCAGCATGCAATCGTACAATTAATAAATTGCAAGAATATGAATTTATAACTATGTATGTGTGTGTTCACGCATATAATTGTTTTGTCATTTGAAATTCCCAACAGTTTTTGCCGATTTGTTCCTCACTTGTGATTTTGCCTATCAGATAGTATAGCAGGTTTCTGTATTACATGTTCATATCCA
Organism: Lucilia sericata; assembly: GCF_015586225.1. Taxonomy (NCBI): domain Eukaryota; kingdom Metazoa; phylum Arthropoda; class Insecta; order Diptera; family Calliphoridae; genus Lucilia; species Lucilia sericata. The sequence goes on along the minus strand of NW_023995593.1, from coordinate 14,035 downwards.
AGGAGAATATACGTTGACCATTAACGGTTTACTTTGACACCGATTATATTTTGACTTAATAGTTGACAAATGTCTACACTACAGTTTACTTAGGGTCACTAAAGTTTTGACTGACTTTCAAAAATTTACATATGATATCTAAAGTAATCTATTGATGACACCAAGTAATTACTCATTTGTGGAAAATAGTATCTAAAGAGGTTACAACCTCCTGAAAAACGGCTGGGTTATTGGTTCTATTAGAAATTCCATACACACATACATATGAATACATAATACATACATAAGTAACTGCATTTAGAGATGTTGCATACAACATTTTGTTATTCTATTATTTTCAGCTGAATTTACAAATTTATTGATGAATTTTTTTCCAATATGAAATATGAAACTTTTTGTTTATATTCTGCCTCTTGCATGTGTAGGTAACATTTGATGTTTATGCCCACTGCTGTACGCATAATTTTGTGTTGCACATATTAATAAAAATTGTTGCATTTCTATAGCTAGTTGTTTGCAAGAGGAGATTTATTTTTATGGAATTTAAGATTACAAATTTTTATGTAAATCTAATCATACATATTCATAGTTTTAATTTTTCAAAAATATAAATTTGTTTTTTTTTTTTTTTTAAATATATCAAGGCTAATATAATAAAGTATAGTGAACAAATTATTAGATTTTATTTTAGAAAAAAATTATGGTCACGTTTTGTGGGTTAACTGTTTACGCATATGAAACATTGAAAAAAATGCTTAATATAGTTTTGTTTTGTAGCAAAGTTCAAAAGTTCTAGGATATTTGAACTATTTAGCTCTTTCTCAAAAAATATCTTTCAGCTTTAGTAATCATTTCCTTAACTGATAACTAGTCTATAGTCTAGTCTATAGTCTAGTCTATAGTCTAGTCTATAATCTAGTCTAAAGTCTAGTCTATAGTCTAGTCTACAGTCTAGTCTATAGTCTAGTCTATAGTCTAGTCTATAGTCTAGTCTATAGTCTAGTCTATAGTCTAGTCTATAGTCTAGTCTATAGTCTAGTCTATAGTCTAGTCTATAGTCTAGTCTATAGTCTGTATAGTTAACTGTTTACTATACAGTTAACTGTTTACGCATATGAAACATTGAAAAAAATGCTTAATATAGTTTTGTTTTGTAGCAAAGTTCAAAAGTTCTAGGATATTTGAACTATTTAGCTCTTTCTCAAAAAATATCTTTCAGCTTTAGTAATCATTTCCTTAACTGATAACTAGTCTATAGTCTAGTCTATAGTCTAGTCTATAGTCTAGTCTATAATCTAGTCTAAAGTCTAGTCTATAGTCTAGTCTACAGTCTAGTCTATAGTCTAGTCTACAGTCTAGTCTATAGTCTAGTCTATAGTCTAGTCTATAGTCTAGTCTATAGTCTAGTCTATAGTCTAGTCTATAGTCTAGTCTATAGTCTAGTCTATAGTCTAGTCTATAGTCTAGTCTATAGTCTAGTCTATAGTCTAGTCTATAGTCTAGTCTATAGTCTAGTCTATAGTCTAGTCTATAGTCTAGTCTATAGTCTAGTCTATAGTCTAGTCTATAGTCTAGTCTATAGTCTAGTCTATAGTCTAGTCTATAGTCTAGTCTATAGTCTAGTCTATAGTCCTAGTCTATAGTCTAGTCTATAGTCTAGTCTATAGTCTAGTCTATAGTCTAGTCTATAGTCCTAGTCTATAGTCTAGTCTATAGTCCTAGTCTATAGTCTAGTCTATAGTCTAGTCTATAGTCTAGTCTATAGTCTAGTCTATAGTCCTAGTCTATAGTCCTAGTCTAGTCTATAGTCTAGTCTATAGTCTAGTCTATAGTCTAGTCTATAGTCTAGTCTATAGTATAGTCTATAGTCTAGTCTATAGTATAGTCTATAGTCTAGTCTATAGCCTAGTCTATAGCCTAGTCTATAGCCTAGTCTATAGTCTAGTCTATAGTCTAGTCTATAGTCTAGTCTATAGTCTAGTCTATAGTCTAGTCTATAGTCTAGTCTATAGTCTAGTCTATAGTCTAGTCTATAGTCTAGTCTATAGTCTAGTCTATGGTCTAGTCTATAGTCTAGTCTATAGTCTAGTCTATAGTCTAGTCTACAGTCTAGTCTATAGTCTAGTATATAGTCTAGTCTATAGTCTAGTCTATAGTCTAGTCTACAGTCTAGTCTATAGTCTAGTCTATAGTCTAGTCTATAGTCTAGTCTATAGTCTAGTCTGTAGTCTAGTCTATATTCTAGTCTATAGTCTAGTCTATAGTCTCGTCTATAGTCTAGTCTATAGTCTAGTCTATAGTCTAGTCTATAGTCTAGTCTATAGTCTAGTCGATAGTCTAGTCTATAGTCTAGTCTATAGTCTAGTCTATAGTCTAGTCTATAGTCTAGTCTATAGTCTAGTCTATAGTCTAGTCTATAGTCTAGTCTATAGTCTAGTCTATAGTCTAGTCTATAGTCTAGTCTATAGTCTAGTCTATAGTCTAGTCTATAGTCTAGTCTATAGTCTAGTCTATAGTCTAGTCTAGTCTAGTCTATAGTCTAGTCTAGTCTAGTCTAGTCTAATCTAGTCTATAGTCTAGTCTATAGTCTAGTCTATAGTCTAGTCTATAGTCTAGTCTATAGTCTAGTCTATGGTCTAGTCTATAGTCTAGTCTATAGTCTAGTCTTGTCTAGTCTATAGTCTAGTCTAGTCTATAGTCTAGTCTAGTCTATAGTCTAGTCTAGTCTAGTCTAGTCTAGTCTAGTCTAGTCTAGTCTAGTCTAGTCTAGTCTAGTCTAGTCTAGTCTAGTCTATAGTCTATAGTCTATAGTCTGTAGTCTAGTCTATAGTCTAGTCTATAGTCTAGTCTAGTCTAATCTAGTCTATAGTCTAGTCTATAGTCTAGTCTATAGTCTAGTCTATAGTCTAGTCTATAGTCTAGTCTATAGTCTAGTCTAGTCTATAGTCTAGTCTATAGTCTAGTCTATAGTCTAGTCTATAGTCTAGTCTATAGTCTAGTCTATAGTCTAGTCTATAGTCTAGTCTATAGTCTAGTCTATAGTCTAGTCTATAGTCTAGTCTATAGTCTAGTCTATAGTCTAGTCTATAGTCTAGTCTATAGTCTAGTCTATAGTCTAGTCTATAGTCTAGTCTATAGTCTAGTCTATAGTCTAGTCTATAGTCTAGTCTATAGTCTAGTCTATAGTCTAGTCTATAGTCTAGTCTATAGTCTAGTCTATAGTCTAGTCTATAGTCTAGTCTATAGTCTAGTTTAGTCTAGTCTAGTCTATAGTCTAGTCTATAGTCTAGTCTATAGTCTATAGTCTAGTCTAGTCTAGTCTAGTCTAGTCTAGTCTAGTCTAGTCTAGTTTAGTCTAGTCTAGTCTAGTCTAGTCTAGTCTAGTCTATAGTCAAGTCTATAGTCTAGTCTATAGTCTAGTCTATAGTCTATAGTCTAGTCTATAGTCTAGTCTATAGTCTAGTCTATAGTCTAGTCTATAGTCTAGTCTATAGTCCTAGTCTATAGTCTAGTCTATAGTCTAGTCTATAGTCTAGTCTATAGTCTAGTCTATAGTCTAGTCTATAGTCTAGTCTATAGTCTAGTTTAGTCTATAGTCTAGTTTAGTCTATAGTCTAGTCTATAATCTAGTCTATAGTCTAGTCTATAGTCTAGTCTATAGTCTAGTCTATAGTCTAGTCTATAGTGTAGTCTATAGTGTAGTCTATAGTGTAGTCTATAGTGTAGTCTATAGTGTAGTCTATAGTGTAGTCTATAGTGTAGTCTATAGTCTAGTCTATAGTCTAGTCTATAGTCTAGTTATAGGTAGTTCTATAGTCTATAGTCTAGGTCGATAGTCTAGTCTAGTCCTATAGTCTAGTCTATAGTCTAGTCTAGTCTATAGTCTAGTATAGTCAGTCCTAGTCTAGTCTATAGGATCTAGTCTATAGTCCTAGTCCTATAGTCTAGTCTATAGTCTAGTCTATATCTAGTCTATAGTCCTAGTCCTATAGTCTAGTCTATAGTATAGTCTATAGTCTAGTCTATAGGTCTAGTCTATAGGTCTAGTATATAGTCCTAGTCTATAGTCCTAGTCTATAGTCTAGTCTATGAGTCTAGTCTATAGTCCTTAGTCTATAGTCTAGTCTATAGTCTAGTCTATAGTCTAGGTCTATAGTCTAGTCTATAGTCTAGGCTATAGTCTAGTCTATAGTCTAGTCTCCTAGTCTAGATCTATAGTCTAGTTCTATAGTCTAGTCTATAGTCTAGTCCTATAGTTAGATCTATTTCTAGTCTATAGTCTAGTCTATAGTCTAGTCTAGTAGTCTAGCTAGTCTATAGTCTAGTCTATAGTGTAGTCTATAGTCTAGTCTATAGTCTAGTCTACAGTCTAGTCTATAGTCTAGTCTATAGTCTAGTCTATAGTCTAGTCTATAGTCTCTTCTATAGTCTAGTCTATAGTCTAGTCTATAGTCTAGTCTATAGTCTAGTCTATAATCTAGTCTATAGTCTAATCTATAGTCTAGTCTATAGTCTAGTCTATAGTCTAGTCTATAGTCTAGTCTATAGTCTAGTCTATAGTCTAGTCTATAGTCTAGTCTATAGTCTAGTCTATAGTCTAGTCTATAGTCTAGTCTATAGTCTAGTCTATAGTCTAGTCTATAGTCTAGTCTTTAGTCTAGTCTATAGTCTAGTCTATAGTCTAGTCTATAGTCTAGTCTATAGTCTAGTCTATAGTCTAGTCTATAGTCTAGTCTATAGTCTAGTCTATAGTCTAGTCTATAGTCTAGTCTATAGTCTAGTCTATAGTCTATAGTCTAGTCTATAGTCTAGTCTATAGTCTAGTCTATAGTCTAGTCTAGTCTAGTCCTAGTCTAGTCTATAGTCTAGTCTATAGTCTAGTCTATAGTCTAGTCTATAGTCTAGTCTATAGTCTAGTCTATAGTCTAGTCTATAGTCTAGTCTATAGTCTAGTCTATAGTCTAGTCTATAGTCTAGTCTATAGTCTAGTCTATAGTCTAGTCTATAGTCTAGTCTATAGTCTAGTCTATAGTCTAGTCTATAGTCTAGTCTATAGTCTAGTCTATAGTCTAGTCTATAGTCTAGTCTATAGTCTAGTCTATAGTCTAGTCTATAGTATATACAAAATGTTCAACATATTCCAAACGACATGTTGAAATTGAATATTTCACTACAAATATCAAATAAAACCCAACAATTCACAATCAGCAGGAGTTTAATCCAAAGCGCTTCATATTACCGTTTCAAAAAAAATTACACAAATATATTATCATCTTACTAACAAAATATATTTAAAATAAATGAAACATGCTATAGCACGCACAGTTCAAGTTTAAAAAAAATTTAATTAAAATGGTAAATATCCATTCACTTTAAATTCACAACATTTTTTTTTTGTTTCTTTTTCGCAATTGTTTAATAACTAAGATTATAGATTATATCGATTAAATGTGGTTTTGTGTGTGTGTTTATGTGTGGTAAATCAACAACGATCGGATATGGGTAGTTTAATAGTTATTTAAAAAATTTTGCATTGTTAATTTGTAAATTATAATGGAAAATATTAATCAAATGAAGAGGTATTAAAAAAAATTATATAATGGAATAATAGAAATAATTATTGCTATTGGGTATGTTTAACGAAAATGTTAAGGATAGATCGGGAATTACAGAATTACTCTTTGTGTTGATTACATAATGCTCGTCAATACATGTATATTCTTTGAGTACAAAATTGAAAACAATTTTGTAATAAAATTATAAATCTGTGCCCTTTTGTATTTCATGAAATACCAGAGTAGTGTTAAATCAACATCTCGGATTGTAAATTAAAACCATTACCACATTTTCATTTTAATTATAATGCACTTCTCTCTTATATCAAAAGTATGAATGTATGTATATGACTTCGTGTCATTATAATAATGAATTTAAAATAATAAACATTTTATTTGACATTACAAATCCTTTAGGAATTTAAATTATTTTCTATAAAATACTATTCAGACACTACTTGCTGTTAATTAGAAGATTATGATTTTGTCTATCGGCTTAAAAAGTTAAAATGGTAACGATATTTTCGCATTATCAGTATTTTAGCGAGTGATGACTTTGTTAATGGTAAAAATTATTTTCCTTGGTGTTCTGAAGACTTAAATACGATTATCGAAAAATCAATCTATATTTCAGAATAGTCATTAGACCAGTCTATAAACTAGTCCATAGAGTACTCGTAGTTCAAAAACTAGTCTATAGAATAGTCAGTAGACCAGTCCGTTGGGTAGTTCATAGGCTGGTCCATAGAGTAGTTCATAAACTAGTATATAGATTAGTCAGAAGACCAGTCCATAGAGTAGTTTATATACTAGTCCATAGATTAGATCATAAACTAGTCTATAGCCTAGTAATTTGATCAGTCCATAGAGTAGTCATTGACTAATCTATAAAGTAGTTCATAAACTAGTCTATAGAATAGTCAGTAGACCAGTCCGTTGGGTAGTTCATAGACAGGTCCATAGAGTAGTTCATAAACTAGTCTATAGATTAGTCAGAAGACTAGTCCATAGAGTAGTTTATATACTAGTCCATAGAGTAGACCAAAAACTAGTATATAGCCTAGTAATTTGATCAGTCCATAGAGTAGTCATTGACTAATCCATAAAGTAGTTCCTAAACGAGTCTATAGATTGGTCAGTAGACCAGTCCATAGATTAGTTCATAAACTAGTCTATAGGTTAGTCAGTATAGAGTACTTCATAAACTAGTCCATAGAATAGTCAGTAAATCAGTCAATAGAGTAGTTGATAGACTAGTCCATAGAGTAGTTCATAGACTAGACCATATAGTAGTTCATAAACTAGTTCATATAGAAGTGCATAAACTAATCGAAAGTCTTGTCAGTAGTCCAGTCCATAGAGTACTTCATAAACTAATCTATGAACTAGTCAGTAGACCAGTCCATAGGGTAGTTCATAGACTAGTCCAGACAGTAGTTCATAAACTAAACTGTAGACTAGTCAGTAGTCCAGTTCATGCAGCAGTCCATAGAGTTGTTCATAGACTAATCCATAGAGTATTACATAAACTAGCATTAAGATTAGTTTATAAACTAGTTTATAGAGTAATCTGTAGTATATAGTTTCTCCACGACCAATCCATAATTAACAAGAGCTTCCAAATAAAATCCACCTCCGAAACGGTGTAAAGTATCATATAGTCGTTTTAGACCGATTATATATTCTCACTTATTTAAAATCCATTTTAAAAACCACAAACTCATATAACAAACATTAACAGCAGTTACTATTTAGACACACACTCGTCATGAGGTCCCCAAACAGTATCAGCGATAATGAATTACAATTTAAAATCGATAATAAACTAAAGCAAATGCAAAAACGTAAAATTTATTCCAGAATTACAAGTGGCAAAACTAAAGATCCTTCCAAAGTTTTACATCTCATCAAGTGGAATACAATTAATAGGCAACACCTGCAGCAGTATCAAAAACAAAAGAAACCCATTAATAATGATGTAAAAATCGTAAAACCTTTGATGAAAACAGAGGATTTAAAGGATATAATCAATCGTGTTTTACTAGTAAGTATAGTTTTACGTAAGTTACTTCTACATATATAATTTTCTATATGTTATAGTTGCAAAAATCTCTTATTGAATTGAGTAAAAGTATTGGTGACTATCGACGTCTACAAATCGCCTGCATATTCTTTCAGTGTTCTTTGTCTATTGTTTTTAATGCCTATAATTTGGTGGTTTTTCTTTAATAATTGCCAATGATGCGGGTGATGTACCATTATCATTGGCCATGTTGGTATTTTTCTATGGCTATCACATTGCCAGTTCACTGTCGGATATAATTATCAGTGTGTCCGCCTATCATGGGGTCTATGAATCGGTGAGATTTTTCTGGAACATTTGTGAACTGTATTCTTTTAGAAGTTTTCTTATATTTGTTATAAATCTAGATTCGTAAAACGGCCTCTATAGCAGATGAACTTAATATGTATATTTTGGAAGGAGAAATGAATGCCAGGGTAAGATCGAGTTTATCGTATTTAGATGAAATTTAGAGCTATTGACTAGTGTAGTCTAAACTTGTCGATTAGTCTATAGACTAGTGAATAGTCTATGGACTAGTGAATAGACTAGTGACTAAACTGGTCTATAGATTACTGAATAGACTAGTCTATAGACTAGTGAATAGACTAGTCTATAGACTAGTAACTAGTCTATAGACTAGGTAATAGACTAGTCTATAGACTAGTAACTAGTCTATAGACTAGGTAATAGACTAGTCTATAGCCTATAGACTAGTCTATTAACTAGTTCATAGACTTCCTAATATACTAATCTGTATACCAGTTAATAGACTATTTAATAGACTAGTTAATGGACTAGTTAATGAACTAGTCTATAGACTAGTTAATGGACTAGTCTATAGGATAGTTAATCGACTAGTCAATAGACTAGTTAACAGACTTGTTAATAGACTAGTTAATAGACTTGTTAATAGTCTAGTTAATAGACTAGTCAATAGTCTATAGACCAGTTAATAGACTAATCGATATACCAGTTAATAGACTAGTTAATAGACTAGTTTATAGGCTAGTTAATGGACTAGTCTATAGACTAGTTAATGGACTAGTCTATAGACTAGTTAATGTACTAGTCCATAGACTAGTTAATATACTAGTCCATAGACTAGTTAATGAACTAGTCTATAGACTAGTTAATCGACTAGTCAATAGACTTGTTAATGGACTACTCTATAGACTAGTTAATGGACTAGTCTATAGACTAGTTAATCGACTAGTCAATAGACTTGTTAATGGACTACTCTATAGACTAGTTAATAGACTTGTTAATAGACTAGTTAATAGACTTGTTAATAGACTAGTTAATAGACTTGTTAATAATCTAGTTAATAGACTAGTCTATAGTCTATAGACTAGTTAATAGACTAATCGATATACCAGTTAATAAACTAGTTAATGGACTAGTCTATAGACTAGTTAATGGACTAGTCTATAGACTAGTTAATGGACTAGTCTATAGACTAGTTAATGGACTAGTCTATATACTAGTTAATGGACTAGTCTATAGACTAGTTAATGGACTAGTTAATTGACTAGTCTACAAACTAGTTAATGGACTACTTAATAGACTAGTTAGTTAAAAGACTAGTGTATAGATTAGTTGATAAGGAAGTCAATAGTCAAGTAGTCAGACTGATAAATAGGCTAGTCTAAAGACTATTCATAGACTAGTCAAGTAAAAAGTCCATTAAAGTAAACTAAATACCCCCATCTTTCAGATCTCCCAATTATCTGCCTATGTCTACAATAATTTAAGAACTTTTACTCTTTTTGGACTCTACAATATTGATGGCACTTTAATAACATCTGTAAGTACTATTTGAAAATAAAATAATTTATAATTTAATAATTCTAAAATTTTAACAAAATTCTTTTAGATTTTATCCGGCACCATAACATACATTATTATTCTAATACAATACAGTGATGATGAAAATTTTCAATATATAGATCATTTAAATACGAATACAACCCAAACTTAAAGTTTAGCCTAAAATAAAGTTTAAATAAACTAGAAAAATAAAAAATAATAAACGTTTGCAACAATTTATAAAGTACAGACACATAAATCAATATTTTTTTATATTTTCACCTTCCCCTTAACTGGTCAAGAGTGGTCTGTGCATAGCCTCAAACCAATTTATATCCATTCATTCATTTTCTATATCTAAGCAAATGCCAGACAATTATCCATAATAATCGTTATAAAATTAACAAAAATATTATTGGCAATTTATTTTTAAACAATAATAAATCTTATTTGTTAGTTCTTTCGTTTATTTGGGCAAAAAAAAATAGAATGGAAAAAAATTCAGAATGACACCCTACTGAGGCAAGTGACAGTTTGCCAACGTAATGTTGCATAATTGAAGTTGTATTATTTGTTTTTGTTGTTTGCTATATGTTTAATAGTGAGTCGAACATGTGTGAGAATAATGGAATTAGATGGCTTGAAGCAAGTTCAAATTTTAAGTTTAATTCAAGGGGGTAGAGGGAAGATCTAAAATGTACATATAACCACAAAACCAAACATTAGGGAATTCCTTTTTCTATTTATAGAAAATAGAACATATTCGGGGATTTTTTTCAAATTTCTTTTTTTATAACATTTTGGGGAAAGAACATATTTCGAGATATTTTCTCTTTATAGAACATATTCGGGGAAATTTTCTCTTTACAGACAATTTTCGGGGAAATTTTCTCTTTATAGATCATTTTCGGGGAAATTTTCTCTTAATAGACAATTTTCGGGGAAGTTTTCTCTTTCTAGAAAATTTTCTCTTTATAGACAATTTTCGGGGAAATTTTCTCTTTATAGGAAATTGTCGGGGAAATTTTCTCTTTATAGAAATTTTCTCTTTATAGATCATTTTCGGGGAAATTTTCTCTTCATAGACAATTTTCGGGGAAGTTTTCTCTTTCTAGAAAATTTTCTCTTTATGTACAATTTTCGGGGAAATTTTCTCTTTATAGAAAATTTTCGGGGAAATTTTCTCTTTATACAAAATTTTCAAGAATATTCTATTTATACAAAATTTTCAAGGATATTCTATTTATACAAAATTTTCAAGGATATTTTCTATTTATACAAAATTTTCAAGGATATTTTCTATTTATAAAAAATTTTCTGGGAAATTTTCTATTTATAAAAAATTTTCGGGGAAATTTTCTCTTTATAGAAAATTTTCGGGGAAATTTTCTCTTTATAAAAAATTTTCAGGGAAATTTTCCCTTCATAGAAAATTTTCAGGGAAATTTTCCCTTTATAGAAAATTTACAAAAATTGTCTATAAAGAGAAAATTTTCAGGAAATCTTCTCTTTATAGAAAATTTTAGGGGTAATCTTCTCTTTATATAAAATTTTCGGGGAAATCTTATTTTTATAGAAATTTTTCGTAGAAATTTTTTGTCTTTACAGAAAATTTTCGCGGAAATTTTTTCTTTATATAAAATTTTCGGGGAAATTTTATCTTTATAGCAAATTTTTGGGGAAATTTTCTCTTTTTAAATAATTTTTGGCTAACTTTTCTCTTTATAGATAATTTACGCGAAAATTTATTACCCAACCCTCGTACTATGTTTATTGAACCAGCAAAAAATAAAAACAAATCATGTTTTATTACCAAAACCATACATGTGCTTTATATGTTCTACTATTTTTTGTTTCTCCTAGCGATCGTTCTCATTGTTGCTAGCAGGCGTGCAATAATTGGCAATTACACATTTCATACCGTGGGCTCCAAGTAAGAAAACCAAATAGAGTCTGCACAGCAAGACTAAAATATGCCTAACGGACGTGACAATACGTTAACGCCGTCAATGAATTCGTTCCGATCGTTGGAGCATTTACTGGCATGCAGCAGAACGAAAACTTTGTGTAATTGTGAACAATCTACTACAATTCCAACTTGGGTGAGGAAATTTGTACGTTTGCTGGTAGTTTTAGAAAATTTGTTTTCAATATAAGTATAGTCTAGTTTATAGTCTAGTCTCTAGTCGAGTCTATAGTCTAGTCTCTAGTCGAGTCTATAGTCTAGTCTCTAGTCGAGTCTATAGTCGAGTCTCTAGTCGAGTCTATAGTCGAGTCTATAGTCGAGTCTATAGTCGAGTCTATAGTCGAGTCTATAGTCGAGTCTATAGTCGAGTCTATAGTCGAGTCTATAGTCGAGTCTATAGTCGAGTTTATAGTCGAGTTTATAGTCGAGTTTATAGTCGAGTCTAGTCGAGTCTAGTCGAATCTATAGTCTAGTCTATGGTCTAGTCTATAGTCTAGTCTATAGTCTAGTCTATAGTCTAGTCTATAGTCTAGTCTAGTCTAGTCTATAGTCTAGTCTATAGTCTAGTCTATAGTCTAGTCTATAGTCTAGTCTATAGTCTAGTCTATAGTCTAGTCTATAGTCTAGTCTATAGTCTAGTCTATAGTCTAGTCTATAGTCTAGTCTATAGATTCGACTATAGACTCGACTATAGACTCGACTATAAACTCGACTATAGACTCGACTATAGACTCGACTATAGACTCGACTATAGACTCGACTATAGACTCGACTATAGACTCGACTAGAGACTCGACTAGAGACTAGACTATAGACTCGACTAGTCTATAGTCTAGTCTATCTAGTCTATAGTCTAGTCTATAGTCTAGTCTATAGTCTAGTCTATAGTCTAGTCTATAGTCTAGTCTATAGTCTAGTCTATAGTCTAGTCTATAGTCTAGTCTATAGTCTAGTCTATAGTCTAGTCTATAGTCTAGTCTATAGTCTAGTCTATAGTCTAGTCTATAGTCTAGTCTATAGTCTAGTCTATAGTCTAGTCTATAGTCTAGTCTATAGTCTAGTCTATAGTCTAGTCTATAGTCTAGTCTATAGTCTAGTCTATAGTCTAGTCTATAGTCTAGTCTATAGTCTAGTCTATAGTCTAGTCTATAGTCTAGTCTATAGTCTAGTCTATAGTCTAGTCTATAGTCTAGTCTATAGTCTAGTCTATAGTCTAGTCTATAGTCTAGTCTATAGTCTAGTCTATAGTCTAGTCTATAGTCTAGTCTATAGTCTAGTCTATAGTCTAGTCTATAGTCTAGTCTATAGTCTAGTCTATAGTCTAGTCTATAGTCTAGTTCTATAGTCTAGTCTATAGTCTAGTCTATAGTCTAGTCTATAGTCTAGTCTATAGTCTAGTCTATAGTTCTAGTCTATAGTCAGTCTATAGTCGAGTCTATAGTCGACTATAGACTAGACTATAGACTAGACTATAGACTAGACTATAGACTAGACTATAGACTAGACTATAGACTAGACTATAGACTAGACTATAGACTAGACTATAGACTAGACTATACTAGACTATAGACTAGCTATAGACTAGACTATAGACTAGACTATAGACTAGACTATAGACTAGACTATAGACTAGACCATAGACTAGACTATAGATTCGACTATAGACTCGACTATAGACTCGACTATAAACTCGACTATAAACTCGACTATAAACTCGACTATAGACTCGACTATAGACTCGACTATAGACTCGACTATAGACTCGACTATAGACTCGACTATAGACTCGACTATAGACTCGACTATAGACTCGACTATAGACTCGACTAGAGACTCGACTATAGACTCGACTAGAGACTAGACTATAGACTCGACTAGAGACTAGACTATAGACTCGACTAGAGACTAGACTATAAACTAGACTATACTTATATTGAAAACAAATTTTCTAAAACTACCAGCAAACGTACAATTTCCTCACCCAAGTTGGAATTGTAGTAGATTGTTCACAATTACACAAAGTTTTCGTTCTGCTGCATGCCAGTAAATGCTCCAACGATCGGAACGAATTCATTGACGGCGTTAACGTATTGTCACGTCCGTTAGGCATATTTTAGTCTTGCTGTGCAGACTCTATTTGGTTTTCTTACTTGGAGCCCACGGTATGAAATGTGTAATTGCCAATTATTGCACGCCTGCTAGCAACAATGAGAACGATCGCTAGGAGAAACAAAAATAGTAGAACATATAAAGCACATGTATGGTTTTGGTAATAAAACATGATTTGTTTTTATTTTTTGCTGGTTCAATAAACATAGTACGAGGGTTGGGTAATAAATTTTCGCGTAAATTATCTATAAAGAGAAAAGTTAGCCAAAAATTATTTAAAAAGAGAAAATTTCCCCAAAAATTTGCTATAAATAAAATTTCCCCGAAAATTTTATATAAAGAAAAAATTTCCGCGAAAATTTCTGTAAAGACAAAAAATTTCTACGAAAAATTTCTATAAAAAATAAGATTTCCCCGAAAATTTTATATAAAGAGAAGATTACCCCTAAAATTTTCTATAAAGAGAAGATTTCCTGAAAATTTTCTCTTTATAGACAATTTTTGTAAATTTTCTATAAAGGGAAAATTTCCCTG
>NW_023995592.1:0-97609 GCF_015586225.1 Lucilia sericata | reverse complement strand
AGACTAGACTATAGACTAGACTATAGACTAGACTATAGACTAGACTATAGACTAGACTATAGACTAGACTATAGACTAGACTATAGACTAGACTATAGACTAGACTATAGACTAGACTATAGACTAGACTATAGACTAGACTATAGACTAGACTATAGACTAGACTATAGACTAGACTATAGACTAGACTATAGACTAGACTATAGACTAGACTATAGACTAGACTATAGACTAGACTATTGACTAGACTATTGACTAGACTATAGACTAGACTATAGACTATAGTATATGGTCTAGACTATAGTCTATGGTCTAGACTATAGACTAGACTATAGTCTATGGTCTAGACTATAGACTAGACTATAGTCTATGGTCTAGACTATAGACTGGTTCATTGACTACTATATGGACAACTTATCAAAAGTTTTTAAAGTACTGCATTTACCATGCCTTACTCAGAAGTTTGAAAACAAAATGGTGAAAAATAGACTAGACTATAGACTAGACTATAGACTAGACTATAGACTAGACTATAGACTAGACTATAGACTAGACTATAGACTAGACTATAGACTAGACTATAGACTAGACTATAGACTAGACTATAGACTAGACTATAGACTAGACTATAGACTAGACTATAGACTAGAATAAAGACTAGACTATAGACTAGACTATAGACTAGATTATAGACTAGACTATTGACTAGACTATTGACTAGACTATAGACTAGACTATAGACTATAGTATATGGTCTAGACTATAGACTAGACTATAGACTATAGTCTATGGTCTAGACTATAGACTAGACTATAGTCTATGGTCTAGACTATAGACTAGTCTATGGTCTAGACTATAGACTAGACTATAGACTGGTTCATGACTACTATATGGACAACTTATCAAAGTTTTTAAAGTACTGCATTTACCATGCCTTACTCAGAAGTTTGAAAACAAATGGTGAAAAATAGACTAGACTATAGACTAGACTATAGACTAGACTATAGACTAGACTATAGACTAGACTATAGACTAGACTATAGACTAGACTATAGACTAGACTATAGACTAGACTATAGACTAGACTATAGACTAGACTATAGACTAGACTATAGACTAGACTATAGACTAGGACTATAGACTAGACTATAGACTAGACTATAGACTAGAACTATAGACTAGACTAGACTATAGACTAGACTATAGACTAGACTATAGACTAGACTATAGACTAGACTATAGACTAGACTATAGACTAGACTAGATATAGACTAGACTATAGACTAGACTATAGACTAGACTAAAGACTAGACTAAAGACTAGACTATAGACTAGACTATAGACTAGACTATAGACTAGACTATTGACTAGACTATTGACTAGACTATTGACTAGACTATAGACTAGGACTATAGACTATAGTATATGGTCTAGACTATAGACTAGACTATAGACATAGTCTATGGTCTAGCTATAGACTAGACTATAGTCTATGGTCTGGACTATAGACTAGACTATAGACTGTTTCATTGACTACTATATGGACAACTTATCAAAAGTTTTTAAAGTACTGCATTTACCATGCCTTACTCAGAAGTTTGAAAACAAATGGTGAAAAAGAAGACTAGACATATAGACTAGACTATAGACTAGACTATAGACTAGACTATAGACTAGACTATAGACTAGACTATAGACAGACTATAACTAATAGATAGACTATAGACTAGACTATAGACTAGACTATAGACTAGACTATAGACTAGACTATAGACTAGACTATAGACTAGACTATAGACTAGACTATAGACTAGACTAAAGACTAGACTAAAGACTAGACTATAGACTAGACTATAGACTAGACTATAGACTAGACTATTGACTAGACTATTGACTAGACTATTGACTAGACTATAGACTAGACTATAGACTATAGTATATGGTCTAGACTATAGACTAGACTATAGACAATAGTCTATGGTCTAGACTATAGACTAGACTATAGTCTATGGTCTGGACTATAGACTAGACTATAGACTGGTTCATTGACTACTATATGGACAACTTATCAAAAGTTTTTAAAGTACTGCATTTACCATGCCTTACTCAGAAGTTTGAAAACAAAATGGTGAAAAATAGACTAGACTATAGACTAGACTATAGACTAGACTATAGACTAGACTATAGACTAGACTATAGACTAGACTATAGACTAGACTATAGACTAGACTATAGACTAGACTATAGACTAGACTATAGACTAGACTATAGACTAGACTATAGACTAGACTATAGACTAGACTATAGACTAGACTATAGACTAGACTAGACTAGACTAGACTAGACTAGACTAGACTAGACTAGACTAGACTAGACTAGACTATAGACTAGACTATAGACTAGACTATAGACTAGACTATAGACTAGACTATAGACTAGACTATAGACTAGACTATAGACTAGACTATAGACTAGACTATAGACTAGACTATAGACTAGACTATAGACTAGACTATAGACTAGACTATAGACTAGACTATAGACTAGACTATAGACTAGACTATAGACTAGACTATAGACTAGACTATAGACTAGACTATAGACTAGACTAAAGACTAGACTATAGACTAGACTGTTGACTAGACTATAGACTAGACTATAGACTAGACTATAGACTATAGTCTATGGTCTAGACTATAGACTAGACTATAGACTATAGTCTATGGTCTAGACTATAGACTAGACTATAGACTATAGTCTATGGTCTAGACTATAGACTAGACTATAGACTATAGTCTATGGTCTAGACTATAGACTAGACTATAGACTATAGTCTATGGTCTAGACTATAGACTAGACTATAGACTATAGTCTATGTCTAGACTATAGACTAGACTATAGACTAGACTATAGACTAGACTATAGGACTATAGTCTATGGTCTAGACTATAGACTAGACTATAGACTAGACTATAGACTATAGTCTATGGTCTAGACTATAGACTAGACTATAGACTATAGTCTATGGTCTAGACTATAGACTAGACTATAGACTATAGTCTATGGTCTAGACTATAGACTAGGACTATAGACTGGTTCATTGACTACTATATGGACAACTTATCAAAAGTTTTTAAAGTACTGCATTTACCATGCCTTACTCAGAAGTTGAAAACAAAATGGTGAAAAAATTGACTATAGAAAAACTCCATAAAATTTCTAATAATATCTCATTTATTTATAAATAAACATATAAAAATAAATGTACAGTTATTTACATTATTAAGGACAATCGGCTATTTAATCAATAAGTCAGCTTTAGATTTTTCCACTATGAAAACGCCTTCTATGATGATAATAATTTGAATTTGACTTAAATGTCGCCTGACATCAGCACATTTATACAAAGACATGCCTGTATGCGTAGCAATATGCTCCTAAAAGAAGACAGAAAAAATCCATTTACAAATATGATCACACTGTTCCATATATTCTATTATAATAAATAATTACTCTTAAATCCAATGGCCTCTTGAATGCCTTATTACATAACGAAACACTTGTGTTTTTCTTTCCTTTTCATGACGAAAGATCTCGTGTACTCTTAAACCTTTGGCCGTGGTTGAAACATGATTACAGATTTTACAACGATGCTCCTCCCCATTGTCATCGTGTATGTTTTTCATGTGGGCCCTTAGACCCTTATGCCTCGTAGCACTTTATGACAAATAGGACATGTTTGGGGGTCTTTATCTTTTCGTGGATTTTCCGAATGATGATATTCAATGTGCTTTTTAAGTGTGAATTTATTTTTAAACGTATTCCCACAAATATCGCATATACAGGTGCAAATAGTACTGTGTACAGGCAGGTGAGATGAGAGTTTACTCTTGCTGGGAAATCTAAAAACAAATAGAAGTTTGTCGTAGTATAAAAAATATTGTCTGATCTAATATTTACATAGCGGAGTTTTTTTTTCCAATGTATGTAGTTTCAATTATAGGACACGTTTTTGTAACTTAAATATTTAAGAAATTTAAATTTGCAAATCTTAGAATAGAAAAAAATTTTGTCATTAATTCCGGTTTCTTAAAAACATGCAGTGAAAACTAAGATAAACTTTAACTACAAGAAAACTTCCTTTAGAAAAGAAAGTAACAGATTTCCTTGGTCACTGATTTCCTTCATAGAGGAAAGCTTCAGCTGGCAATGAATTTCATTGGACATGTTTCCTTTATATAGAAAGATTTAGCAAACGATAGACTTTTCTAGCTAACGAATGATTTCTTTTACAGAGAAAAACCTAAACTTGCGATAGACTTCCATTATAGAGAAATACTTAAGTTAACATTAAACTTTCTTTACAGAGAAAAACTTAAACTTGCTAGCAATAGATTTAATTTATAGTCTAGTCTATTGTTTAGTGTATTGTCTAATCTATTGTCTAGTTTATTCTCTAGTCAATTATCTAGTCTATTGTCTAGTATATTCTCTAGTCCATTGTCTCGTCTATTGTCTAGTCTATTGTCTAGTCTACTGTCTAGTCTATTGTCTAGTCTATTGTCTAATCTATTGTCTAGTCTACTGTTTGGTCTATTGTCTAGTCTATTGTCTAGTCTATTGTCTAGTCTATTGTCTAGTCTATTGTCTAGTCTATTGTCTAGTCTATTGTCTAGTCTATTGTCTAGTCTATTGTCTAGTCTATTGTCTAGTCTATTGTCTAGTCTATTGTCTAGTCTATTGTCTAGTCTATTGTATAGTCATTGTCTAGTCTAGCGTCTAGTCTATTGTCTAGCCGATTATCTAGTCTATTGTCTAGTCTATTGTCTAGTCTATCGTCTAGTCTATGGTCTAGTCTATTGTATAGTCTATTGTCTAGTCTATTGTCTAATCTATTGTCTAGTCTACTGTCTAGTCTATTGTCTAGTCTATTCTCTAGTCCATTGTCTCGTCTATTGTCTAGTCTATTGTCTAGTCTATTGTCTAGTCTATTGTCTATCTATTGTCCTAGTCTACTGTCTAGTCTATTGTCTAGTCTATTCTCTAGTCCATTGTCTCGTCTATTGTCTAGTCTATTGTCTAGTCTATTGTCTAGTCTATTGTCTAGTCTATTGTCTAGTCTATTGTCTAGTCTATTGTCTAGTCTATTGTCTAGTCTATTGTCTAGTCCTATTGTCTAGTCTATTGTCTAGTCTATTGTCTAGTCTATTGTCTAGTCTATTGTAGTCTATTGTCAGTCTAGGTCTAGTCTATTGTCTAGTCTATTGTATAGTCTATTGTCTAGTCTATCGTCTAGTCTATTGTCTAGCCTATTATCTAGTCTATTGTCTAGTCTATTGTCTAGTCTATCGTCTAGTCTATTGTCTAGTCTATTATCTAGTCTATTGTCTAGTCTATAGTCTAGTCTATTGTCTAGTATATTGCCTAGTCTATTCTCTACTCTATTGTCTAGTCTATTCTCTAGTCTATTCTCTAGTCTCTTGTCTAGTCTATTCTCTAGTCTATTGTCTAGTCTACTGTCTAGTCTATTGTCCAGTCTATTGTCTAGTCTATTGTCTAATCTATTGTCTAGTTTATTCTCTAGTCAATTATCTAGTCTATTGTCTAGTATATTCTTTAGTCCATTGTCTCGTCTATTGTCTAGTCTATTCTTTAGTCTATTGGCTACTCTATTGTCTAGTCTATTGTCTAATCTATTGTCTAGTCTATTGTCTAGTCTATTGTCTAGTCTATTCTCTAGGCTATTGTCTAGTATATTGCCTAGTCTAATCTATAGTCTATTGTCTAGTCTATCGTCTAGTCTATTGTCTAGTCTATTATCTAGTCTAGTCTATTATTGCCTAGTCTATTCTATAGTCTATTGTCTAGTCTATTCTCTAGGCTATTGTCTAGTCTAATCTCTAGTCTATTTTCTAGTCTACAGTCTAGTCTATTGTCCACTCTGTTCTCTAGTCTATTGTCTAGTCTATTGTATAGTCTATTGTCTAGTCTATCGTCTAGTCTATTGTCTAGTCTATTATCTAGTCTATTGTCTAGTCTATTCTCTAGGCTATTGTCTAGTATATTGCCTAGTCTATTCTCTACTCTATTGTCTAGTCTATTGTCTAGTCTATTCTCTAGTCTATTGTCTAGTCTATTCTCTAGTCTATTGTCTAGTCTACTGTCTAGTCTATTGTCCAGTATATTGTCTAGTCTATTGTCTAATCTATTGTCTAGTTTATTCCCTAGTCAAATATCTAGTCTATTGTCTAGTATATTCTCTAGTCCATTGTCTCGTCTATTGTCTAGTCTATTCTTTAGTCTATTGGCTACTCTATTGTCTAGTCTATTGTCTAATCTATTGTCTAGTGTATTGTCTAGTCTATTATCTAGTCTATTGTCTAATCTATTGTCTAGTCTATTGTCTAGTCTATTGTCTAGTCTATTGTCTAGTCTATTGTCTAGTCTATTGTCTAGTCTATTCTCTAGGATATTGTCTAGTATATTGCCTAGTCTATTATATAGCCTATTGTATAGTCTATTGTCTAGTCTATTGTCTAGTCTATCGTCTAGTCTATTGTCTAGTCTATTCTCTAGTCTATTGTCTAGTCTATTCTCTAGGCTATTGTCTAGTATATTGCCTAGTATATTCTATAGTCTATTGTCTAGTCTATTCTCTAGTCTATTGTCTAGTCTATTCTCTAGTCTATTGTCTAGTCTACTGTCTAGTCTATTGTCCAGTCTGTTCTCTAGTCTATTGTCTAGTCTATTGTCTAGTCTATTGTCTAGTCTATTGTCTAGTCTATTGTCTAGTCTATTGTCTAGTCTATTGTCTAGTCTATTCTCTAGGATATTGTCTAGTCTATTGTCTAGTCTATTGTCTAGTCTATTGTCTAGTTTATTCTCTAGGATATTGTCTAGTCTATTCTCTAGGCTATTGTCTAGTATATTGCCTAGTCTATTCTCTAGTCTATTCTCTAGTCTATTGTCTCCTCTATAGTCTTTACACTAGTCTATGGACTACTCTTTTAAGTTGTCCATGAACTAATCTATTAACTACTCTCTGCTCTAGTCTATGAACTAATCTCTTGACTAGACCATGGGATTAGTTCTATTGGCTGGTTTATTGACTAATCATAAGCTTCTTCTTTCGATCATAATTTGGGTCACTTTGCTGAAATTCCAAAAGCAATTAGAACTATTTAGCAAGTTTTTAGCAAAAGGTTTATTATATTCATATATCAAATATCTAAGAGTTAGCAGTAAAACAGTAATAATACAAAAACGTTTTTATCCTTGGGATAATATTTTATTACAAAAATTTTTAGTAAGGTTAACCATACCTCACCTGTATACAAACATAATTAAAACGATTAACCCTTTAATAGGGAGATGTATATAAAAAACAATTAATTTAAATAAATTACAACTATTGCAAATCAAATTGAGCGGCGGTTAATAATTGTGAATTCAACAGAGTAGGATTTGTTTGAAATTCCATTGTAACATTAACTTCGGGGGAAATCGTAATAAGATGTTCATGAGATTCACTAGTCGTCTCAATAAAACGTCTTTTGAAGCGAATTTTATTTGCAGCTCCCGTTTTAGCCTGCTTTATTATATTAGGAGGCATGGCCTGTTGCTTATAGGCTGCATATTCAGCCTTATGTAAACGCTGACGATGTTTATACATATTGGCACTAGACGAAAAGGTCATAGGACAATTGGGACAGGTATATAAAGCTTCTCCCGTGTGCACAGAAATATGTTCCTGTGAAATAGTACAAATATAAATTGATCAGGGTGTATTTAAAAAAAAAAAAAACAGTACTTTTTCACTTACTCTTAAATCTTGACCCCTTTTAAAAGCCTTTTCGCACATATTGCACTTGAATTTCTTTTCACACTTATGATTTAAATAGATGTGACGCTTAAGGGCTCGTTGTGTAGTTGATACTTTATTACAAATATTACAACGATGTTCTTCGCCCATATTATCGTGCATATTTTTCATGTGGGTCTTTAGACCAGCCAAATTGCGATACCATGTATTACAAATGGTACATTGTTGAGGTTCAGGTTTTACCTCAGAATGTTCAGATTCTTCATGTTTTTTCATATTGTAATTATTCTTAAAAGTTTTACCACATTTATCGCATATTTGTCGTTTTGTTGGATCATGACTATGCATGTGTTCACGTAATTTACTTTCAGAAGGTAATCTGAAAATGAAATGATAGTGATTTTGTATAGTATTATTTTTTGCAACATTAACAGAGAATAATGAAATTTCTCTTACCCTAAGTGGCTTTTACGAAGACGAGTTATTGACAGAGTTCACTGGTATACTACATACATATAAGTTTGTGTCATTAACAAAGAAATTTTGAATTTCCCATTTACTTTGCACCAACTAGTTTAAGTGAACATTTTCCGACAAATATGTTTCATTTAACCGCTAAAGAAAAACCAATGTATTGAAAATGCTTCAGATAATAGAGTGTTAATTCAAAATTCGAATGAAACTATCGAACATTTTTTATCAAAATAGCTGATATCTCGAAAACGATTTAGTCATTTAGGTTCATATTGCTAAACAAATTTTGAAAATTGTCGAAAATAATAAAATTTTATTTTAATTTTTGGACCATAAATTTCAATTTTCTAAAATTTTTAAAAAAGATATAATAACTTTGACAGTTTTAAAATTCTAACATGATTTGTAGATTATTTTATCATGTAAATTTTCGAAAATTTCAAAATGATCCTCAAACGAACAAAAATCCAGATTAGTTCAGAATTAAGTAACAGAATTTCTAAAAGGTGTCGTCGGTTGACTGTTGACATCGGTATGTTCAACTGATAGATCATATGAATAAAAAATTTTAGAATTGATCCGATCATTGATCCGCCCATACTAGAGAAAATTAAATAATTTACCTGAATATTTATAGGAAATGCCTTTGGTTAGGGTTATTTTTATACCCAAGGACGGGAAGGCAAGCCAAACGATTCTAGAACTATTAGCCCATCTTCTGATATCTTTAAAGCACGTGAGAGACTGATTATTCTAATTGATACTCACCACATTAGTGGTGTACAACATGCCTACTTTTTGGGTAAATCTGTTAAGAGTGCGCTACATAAGGTGATAAGTTGTATTGAGGACGACTTGAAAATGAAGATTACCGGGGATGTTTTATCTCCCCTATTGTGGCTACTACTGGTTAACGGTATTCTAAAGCTATTTGATTCAAAAGGCAAGAAAATTGTGGACTATGCAGATGACATTGTGTTACTAGCCAAAGGAAAATTTCTATCCACGATCAGTTACATCATTATTATTAGATAAGCTCTTGATATGAGCGAAAGCAAAAGGACTGGGCGTTAATTCTGTGAAACTTGAACTAGCATTAGGCTGCCAATGTAAGATAACGTCGAAATAATCTTTCATAGAAAGAAAATACGCAAGAAAGGACGAGAAAGGCATTCAATGCATAATACCCATGCAAGAATTCTATAGAGAAGAATTGGAGTCCGCAACCGGATATGTTAAATTGGATTTACACATTCTTATGGTTGTATAGTTTGGTGAGAGGTCTTGAGAAATGACAAAGACCTTTGAAGAGAAAAACCTCTAATGGAATTTCCAACTAGGGACGATAGGCTTTTATCTGATAGACTGTTAGATGGGTCTGCAGTTTTTACGGCGGGTCCAAGATGGATATAGGTGTGCAATTCTCTCACAACTCTTTCCTTAGTGAATCGATTCGGCCTTTATTCCACTCTAAATTTTACTTGTTAAATTGTTATTTTTAGAGTTTTGTTTCTCTATCTTTGGATTTTCACACACTACGAAGGGAATCACAATGGACCTTGTGGTCTCCGAGTGGTGTTCTCTAACCTAAAACTAGTGCCTTCCCTCTAGAGTGGTGTGTTACATCAACAAAATTAATCAACATAGTTAATCACCCTTGAATTTCGATTCTATTTCCACATTAAGTTACGCAATGATCGAAAAAAGGGTATTCCAACACAAATCAGAATCGTAAGAAGATGAAGCAATTCCATTTCGTTTCAATGCTTTACGATTGTGTGTATTATGCATTACGATCGTAGTTACGTTTTTTAAAAGTTGTTTTCTTTAGTAACGGAGTATCGATTCGAAATGCAAAATATCAAAGTTGCCAATTGGAGACATTGCAGAATAGTGATGAATTTGTTAATGACTCAATGTTCTAAAATCCCAAATTGTCGGCGTTTTTGTGATACATTGGTGCAATATAAGCTATGACCTTTTTCGATCTTTTCCTTGGCAAAAGAACTGCTTATTTTTGAGAACAAGAACGAATCAAACAAATCCCAATTTCCTGTTTAAATCATAAGCATATTCCAGTGAGAACGCTCATCATAGATCAAAAAAAGTAGTTAAAAACAAGTAAGAAAGTATAGTCGGGCGTGGCCGACCATATGATACCCTACACCAGTTATGAATATTAAATGTGATTTATTTCTCATAATAAAGCATTTATCTTCAATATTCCCTTGTTCCGATACATTTAAGCAATTTATGGATGAAAAACTAATTTTCTGAAAGAGGCTTTGTATGGGGGCTAGGGGCAAATATGGACCAAGCCCGATAACATTTTGTGAATATATTTATATTTACATAATATTTTATTTTGCTGAATTTCATCGCGATATTTGTGTTTATAAGTTAATTTAGGACATTCAAGTAATTTTCAGAAGGGGGCTTTGTATGGGAGCTAGGGTCAAATGGGGCCCGATCTTTATGAAATTTGGCAAGGTCATCAAGACTTCTATAAAACTTAGTTGTTCCGTATTTTATCGATATATCTGTATATTTAACATAATTATGAGCTCAAAAGCCCTTTTCGGGGGGGTTCTGTTCTATGGGGGCTAGGTGAAATAATGGACCGATTTTAACCATTTTCAATAGGCTTCGTCCTTGGGTCAAATAAAACGTGCGTGCCAAATTTCATCTAATTATCTTGAAAATTGCGACCTGTAGCTTTCGCACAAGGTTTACATGGACAGCCAGCCAGACGGACGGACGGACATAGCTTAATCGACTCAGAAAACGATTCTAAGCCGATTGGTATACTTTAAGGTGGGTCTAGGACGAATATTTTTGTATGTTACAAACAATATACCACACACAAATCCAATATACCCTCCCCACTAAAGTGGTGTAGGGTATAATGATAATGTCTAGGCTATAATCGGGTTGAAAATAAACTTTAGAATAATTACTTTCTAAATAACATAGGCCAACAAATTTATAACACAAAAGTATACTTTTTCTAAAGGATTAAGCAGCGCTACATCCGAATCTGGCCTCAAAATTAATTCAAAACATGAGGTTTTCCAGATATCGAACCGAACTTCACACAATAAGTAAATTTTTTTAATTTGAAAAAATATTCAAAGAATGTTTTTCTAAAGTTTAATTAAAATTCATTAATAGATACATAATAATTTCTTACCTTTTTATAGAAAAATTCCAAATATTCACAAATTTTAACTTTGTCTCTGCCGATGAATGTTTCAAACTTGGGTGATTTTAATTTAAATCCTTGTTAATTCCAAAATTAATAACCATACACCAGATAATTGAACAATCCATCCATGATTGTTTTGTATTTGACAAACTAAAACATATTTATTTCTAAAAGGAAGCATATCTTTTATAAGAACAAATAAACCTCTTAAAAACTTCTCCATTATTATAGTACTTATTTATATTCTTCTGAAAAAAAAAACATAATTTTTACACCTAATGATTTAATATTATTATTTCTTATTTCTAATCATGTAATTTAGCCAAATTTGGTGCTATAGTAGTATATTGTGATGTTATAACAAGCTGTTGATTTAACAGGGCCGAAGTGGGAGGCATAATAATTTCCGACGACTGAGGTGGATCAACAATCATACGTCTTTTAGTGCGCACTGTATTTGGCATAGATTTAGCTTGTTTTATGATATTCAAGGCCAAAGGTTGTTGCTTATGTGCCGCGTACTCGGCCTTATGCAAACGTTGACGATGTTTGTACATATTGGCACTAGAGGAAAATGTCATGGGACAATTGGGACAAGTATACAAGGCTTCACCTGTATGTACAGAAATGTGTTCCTAGAAAACAAGTTAAACATAATTATTTTACTTATTTTAGGGCATTAAAAACCAAAATACATACTCTCAAATCCTGTTCTCTTTTAAAGGCCTTCTCACACATGTGACATTTGTATTTGCGTTCACATTCATGATTCAAATAGATGTGCCTTCGTAGAGCTCGTGCATTTGACGATACTTTATTACAGATCTGACAACGATGTTCACCTCCAATATTTTCATGCATAAATTTCATGTGTGTTCTCAAGCCCGACATGTTGCGATACCAGGTATTGCATATTTTACATTGTTGAGGTTCTGGTTTAATTTCGGAATGTTCGGAATTGACATGTTTTTGCATACTGGAATTACAGGCAAATGTTTTGCCACATTGATCGCAAACTTTTTGTCTGTTCGTATCGTGGCAATACATGTGTTTACGCAGTTTAGCTTTAGATGGCCATCTAGTTGATTCGAGTTGAAAATTATTGGAAAAATGTAAAGAGACAAATTGAAAGATTATTAGAAAATAAGTGTGTAAATTGTAATAAACATTTCTCTTACCCTAAGTGGCTTTTGTTGGTTGGATGTTGGTTATAATTTTTTAAGGCAGATTTTCACTTTAAGTTATTGAAATGTTTATTTAAAATAAAATATTGACTTTATTAAAATGTTAACGCACACAAACATTTGAAAACGTAAGAAGTAAAAGAAATTTTTGAACAATTGTGAGTAACTATAACCTAGGAATTTCTTTCATTACTGTCCCATGCGAAAACTATAGTCTAGCTTATAGTCTAGTCTATAGTCTAGTATATAGTCTAGTCTATAGTCAGTATATAGTCTAGTATATAGTCTAGTCTATAGTCTAGTATAGTCTATAGTCTAGTCTAGTATATAGTCTAGTATATAGTCTAGTCTATAGTCTAGACTATAGACTAAACTAGACTATAGACCAAACTAGACTATAGACTAAACTAGACTATAGACTAAACTAGACTATAGACTAAACTAGACTATAGACTAAACTAGACTATAGACTAAACTAGACTATAGACTAGACTATAGACTAGACTATAGACTAGACTATAGACTAGACTATAGACTAGACTATAGACTAGACTATAGACTAGACTATAGACTAGACTATAGACTAGACTATAGACTAGACTATAGACTAGACTATAGACTAGACTATAGACTAGACTATAGACTAGACTATAGACCAGACTATAGACCAGACTATAGACCAGACTATAGACTAGACTATAGACTTGACTATAGACTAGACTATAGACCAGACTATAGACTAGACTATTGACTAGACTATAGACTAGACTATAGACTAGACTATAGACTAGACTATAGACTAGACTATAGACTAGACTATAGACTAGACTATAGACTAGACTATAGACTAGACTATAGACTAGACTATAGACTAGACTATAGACTAGACTATAGACTAGACTATAGACTAGACTATAGACTAGACTATAGACTAGACTATAGACTAGACTATAGACTAGACTATAGACTAGACTATAGACTAGACTATAGACTAGACTATAGACTAGACTATAGACTAGACTATAGACTAGACTATAGACTAGACTATAGACTAGACTATAGACTAGACTATAGACTAGACTATAGACTAGACTATAGACTAGACTATAGACTAGACTATAGACTAGACTATAGACTAGACTATAGACTAGACTATAGACTAGACTATAGACTAGACTATAGACTAGACTATAGACTAGACTATAGACTAGACTATAGACTAGACTATAGACTAGACTATAGACTAGACTATAGACTAGACTATAGACTAGACTATAGACTAGACTATAGACTAGACTATAGACTAGACTATAGACTAGACTATAGACTAGACTATAGACTAGACTATAGACTAGACTATAGACTAGACTATAGACTAGACTATAGACTAGACTATAGACTAGACTATAGACTAGACTATAGTCTATAGTCTAGTCTATAGTCTAGTCTATAGTCTAGTCTATAGTCTAGTCTATAGACTACACTATAGACTACACTATAGACTACACTATAGACTAGACTATAGACTAGACTATAGACTAGACTATAGACTAGACTATAGACTAGACTATAGACTAGACTATAGACTAGACTAGACTAGACTATAGACTAGACTATAGACTAGACTATAGACTAGACTATAGACTAGACTATAGACTAGACTATAGACTGTACCCCCCAAAAACTTTACGCCTCGGTGTCATTTTTGCAAAAAGTGATAATTTTCTCAGACTCACATCTTGCAAACTGTTCGGAATTTTGAGTCCTTGTCATAAGGAACAAAAATTGTAAACATGTAAAATCAAAAAAAAAATCCATCTTCAAGATCAAAATCGCAAAAGACTATAAAAAATTTGATTTTT
This sequence comes from Lucilia sericata, assembly GCF_015586225.1. NCBI lineage: Eukaryota > Metazoa > Arthropoda > Insecta > Diptera > Calliphoridae > Lucilia > Lucilia sericata. The sequence goes on along the minus strand of NW_023995592.1, from coordinate 83,062 downwards.
GTTTCACTTTCAAGTGAAACGTATACTTAATATTTGTAATATCAATAAATCATTAACACGTATACGTACAGGTGTCGTGCAATTTGTATTACTTCCCAAAGACAAAAAAATAGCAGCACGTTAGTTTGTAGATCGTTTTCATTATGAATAATGAAGTATCTGTTGGTCGTTTAACTTATTTAACATGTTGGAGAAATTTTAATCCCAATTTCTTTAATATTGGTTTTAATTTGAACTTTATGAAATACACTTCATCTCGCATTAAACAAGTGTAAATCGATTCAAAACTAAAAATTCTAGAATTTGTAACATAAATATTCTGTTATTTGAATCGCATACAATTATAAAATTTTCTATTTTCTCAGTAATTATTTATACTAATTTAATTTCAACATTATTTCATTTAATATAGAGATCCCAAGTCCATTCGATCATATATAAGATTTGAACTGTATAGTCATTACTCATATCAATTCAACTATTTTCTTTTAGATACAATTATTCAGACATGTAAACGTTTAGATAATATCTTAATTCATAAATTTGTTTTACTATTATTAATGCAAAATTTGTTAAAGTTGGTTTTAATTTCACTGTTGGTATATTTAAAACTACTTCTTTTTCCACTAATTTCCTTACCCTTAAGTGACCTTAGAATGTAACAAAAAAATTTTAAATTTATATTCAGACAAGAAATTTACTGTCGGTTTTACTTAATATCAAACAAAATTTTGGTCTAGCTAATTCTTATGGTAATTAATCGAGTGTTTTACATATATTCCAAAAATGTTCTAGACCAACCTTTTGATTGAAATAAGAGAACTTTATAGAAAATCTGTAAAAAGAAATTAAATTAAATAAATGAAATAATTTATTTTATCATATGATTATGAATATTAAAAACGAAAAATTAGTATTTAAATTAAAATATTTATAAATAATAATTACATTCGTTTTAACATATGTATGTATGCAATGTGTAATGTAAAGTAAGTGTCATAGTGTGCATGTCCGGTTCAATTGTTTGTTTCTGTATAATTCTACTCAATGTAACGTCATGTTGGCATATAATATTTGAGGATTTATAACCGTTGAAGGTGGTATAATGGGTAATGGTGTTACCAAATGGGAGGGTGTAGTTTCGCCGGGTGCACGTTTTGTTTTAACAAATTTACTACCCTGTTTAGCTTGTTTCATAATATTTGGTGGTATAGGTTTACTACGATCTGCCTCCCATTCGGCCCGATGCAGACGTTGTCGATGTTTGTACATATTAGCATTCGAAAAGAAAGTCATGGGACAATTGGGGCAAGTATACAACACCTCGCCTGTATGAACAGATGTATGCTCCTGTAATGATACAAAAAAAATGCAAATAAAATAATTATAAATTCCTAAACAAATTAGTTATTTTTATTAATTACCCTTAAGTCCTGTGCCCTTTTAAATGCCTTATCACACATTGTACACTGGAATTTTCTTATACACTCATGATTATGATAAATGTGTCTTTTTAGAGCTCGTGCCGTTGAAGAGACTTTATTGCAAATATGACAACGATGTTCTGTCTGCACGCCTTCGTGTATATTTTTCATGTGTTGTTTAAGACCTGACAAGTGCCGTAGCCAAGCACCACATATTTCACATTGTTGAGGAATGGGTGCTGGTTTTGGTACATCCGAATGTTCCAGTTCGTGATGTTTTTTAAGACTGTAGGTACTTTTAAATGTTTTGCCACATTTATCACAGATCACCGTTCTCTGTGGATCGTGTACACTGCGCATGTGATCTTTGAGTTTTGTTTCAGTTGGACATCTAGAAAATTATAAAAGAAAAGGTAGAAATTTATTGAAATTTTAAAAAATATCATTATAACTTACAAAGAGAGAGGACATTGGTATTATTTTCCATAGTTTTTTTGTTTTCTTTTTTTTTTAATTAATTTTAAACAAACACTTTTTAATTGCAACTTTTGGCAATTTTTTAACTTTTTCTTTTTCTAAAAAAAATATTTTATGCGACGGTAGCACAAAAACTTAATACCTCTATAACATCAATATATAAACACCAATTGTATTATTAAATGTTATTAAAAATAGTGGCCTATGGAACTAAAACTGACAAAACATTTTTATAAAATTAAATCACTTTTTAACACAATAACAAAAATCATATTCAGATATTTTATATCTTAAGATGCTTCTATACAAATCTAAAAACTGTTCTGCCAATATCAGAATAAAAAGACTAAAACTATTGTCTAAATTTTGTTTAAATTTAGAACAAAACTAAACATATTATTTCAGAAAAATACGATAAAAAAATATTTCAATTTTAGGGGAAAATTTGTCGGACAAGGTTTCATATTTCATGAATTATTATTCATATTATGGTCCAAATAGATGCTCGTTCTCGTCAATCACTTCATCCTTTAGATAAAAAAGTGTACTCATCATCTCTGAGATTGATTGGGTAACAACCCCTTTATCATTTATTGCTGAAAATTTTAACAAATTAATTTTTACATTTCTGACCTATTAGAAACTCGTCCCCATCAACCATCTCGTCCTTCTGAGAAAAGAGAATACACGTCATGTCTGAATTTGGAGTATCCTCTCTATCATGTCTTCTTTATATTACACGGTAACTACGTTGTCTTCACCCACCTTCATTCACTGTGATAGACTTGAAGGAAGATCGTACCAGTGCCATTTTAGACCTCCCCCACTTAACTTATTAAGGACAACGAATGCATGTCTTAAAGGTGCAGCAACCTCTCTCAATCAATTTCAAATCGTGAGTTGAAAGCTGGAGATCCCCAAGATCTGAACGAAAGTGGAGGTCTCAGATGGTATTTGGGCAAATTCCTGTCGAACTCGACACGTGTAATATCAACAATTTCCTTGTGCACCAACATAATATGACCTTCCTTGCAACTATGAATACATCAATCTAGCTCTTATCAATAGAGTTAGAATTAACTTTTAACAGGTTTAAAAGCTAAGCTAAACAGTTCCTCTTGGGATGTCTTGTATATAAGAGGAGAACAAAAGTATTTAGATCAGACCTCGTCAGCTAGTTTGAGGTCAAAATAGTCAGACTAGAAATAGTGGGCGTAACTCCCACATAAAGAAAATATTAAGTTAGTATAACCGAGAAAATATAACAGATTCTTAAGACTTTGTATCAGTTTGAATATTTAAGACAAAAATGGGCGGTCTAGCAATTGGGAGAGTGGCACCTCCCATATGAATTAAATACAAAAATTCGTATATCTGAGAAACTATTAAAGGTCGAAACCTCAAATTGTGCATAAATACCTTCAAAATGCATAAAAACATTTGTGGAAAATATGGCCGCACTAGTAATAGGGGCGTGATAACATCCATATGAATTAAGTACAAAAACTCGTATATCGGGAAAACAATTAGGGGTAGAATCCTCAAATTTTGCACGAACAACTTTGAAATCCATATGAACATTTGGGGAAAATATGACCGGACTATAAATAGGGCGTGGCACCTCCCATATGAATTAAATACAAAAATTAGAGGTAGAATCCTCAAATTTTGCACGAACATCATTGAACATTTCTCTAAATATTATTTTGGAAAAAATAGAAGAACATCAACATTTTTTTGTTGTGCGGGTTATTCAATTAAATTCATTAAAATCTTCTAAAAAGGGCTTTAAAATTGTAAAGTTTTCATATGTAAATAACTTTTGAAAGAAACATCAACAGATTTCGCAACACTCATATTAAATAGTTTTAGATGTAGTTTACACGCTGCAAAATTCTAATAATAAGTATAAACAGATACAAATATTTAGGATTTTGAAAAATAACTATTAACATCCACAAAATAAACACAAAATTCGAGATATCATGAAAACTTACAACTAAATATACTTTATGTTACAAATTAAGAATTTTAAAGCACTTGTTTTAAGTTTTTGATTCATATTTTTCAAATACTACCTATACATATAGTTATTAAGAAAAATAGGCCACTTAAGGTAGGGAATTGATTATTTTCGAATAGTTTCAACGAACATGACTCTGTTCGATTGTTTTTTCTTAATGTTCGTAAATAAAATAAAATAAACTTGTACTCACTTTTTCTTGCACTCGGGACATTCAAATTTGAATTCTTCTCGTGGTACATGTTTCGCCACCATGTGATGTTCAAATGAAGCTTTAGAGGAAAATGTTTTCGAGCATTTTTCACACTGGAACGTTTTCTTGTATTTCGATGCAGGTGGATTGGGCAGGTGAGTTTGTTCGTGACTCTCCAGTTGCGTAGAATCACGACAGACTTTATCACATGTCTTGCACTTGAAATGTTCGGGATTGTAATGAACCAATATGTGTTCGGCGAGAAATTTGCGTGTGGCAAAACGACGACCACAACATTCGACAAAGCCATGATCGTCATTATGATCCAAGCGGAAATGAGCACGCATTTCTCCGAACGTATGGACCAGAAGTTCACATTTAGGACAGCGTATTTTTTCAAAGAATTTCGTTATTATGGAATCATATTCGGCCTGTTGGGCTTGACGGGCCTCAATTTCTTCTCGACTCATGCGTTTTGGTTCTACCAAAGGTTTTTCACGTTTCTTATATTTCTTGGGAACATTGCGTTCTTTTTTCATAATAACAGCAAACTTTTCCTTTTTCTTGTTTTGACTTTCGCCCCAGTCAGAGTCATTCGAAGCATCAGATTCTAGCTCTGAGTGAGAGGATTCTTCCGAGTCCTTATTGTAGTTATTATCATTATCATCATCATAATCATCTTGTGCATAGGCATCATCATCTTCGAAATTTTCAGCGGCTATGGCAAAGCTATCATAGTTTTGTTCATCTGTGGGATTTTCTGTTTTGATTTTTGGCTCTGCTGCATCAGCGTTACCCGTTTGTTGTGCTGTAGAACAGGAAGGTTGATCTTCCACATCTTGTTCGCTCTTTATAGCCGCATCTGAGGCCTGCTGTTGTTTCTTTGAGCGTTTGGTACGTGGTGTGGTAGCTTTAGCTTTTTCATTATCCGTTTTACGGGGTCTACCTCTTCTTTTATTGCTGCTTTCTTCCTTATCTGATTTATCCATTGAATTGGATAATAGAGTATAGTTTAGGTCCTCCAACGAGCTGGATTCGTTTAAACCTTCTTTATTGAGATTTTCATTTGAAGCAAAAACATCAGTGGCATCAGCTGCAGGAGATTGTTCTTTCTTAATACGTTTTGTCGAGACCTTGGGACTTTGATCCCGAGCAGAACGACCACGACGACTCGATCTGGCACTTCTCTCTGATACATTAGCAGTCTCTAATATTTCTATTTGTGGCAACAAATCCAAATCATGTACCTCAACCTTAACTTCCGGATCAAATATGGAATCACCCATGCCATTATCTTCCATAATGGGATCTTGGGCCATAGAAGGATCATCTTCGGACTTGAGCATAACATCCTGAGGTAGTGGATCGTCCAATACTATAGTCTTGACTGCTATATGTTTATGAACTTCCTCTACTCTCTGATAGAGTATATGAAAATCTCTTACCACTTCCCAACATGTCATACATATTTTTTGTACATCTTCACAGTTCCTGTTTGTCTAGATACAGAAAAAATTAAGTATTTTTATTGTCAGTACAAATCATACACATATTTCTCTACACTTACCTTCAGCCAAAAATATTTATTAATAATCGCACTTATATCTAGACGTAAACCTTCCTCTCCAAATATTTCTAAAAATTTTGGACCCGGTATCGTAGGATACTCTAAGCATAACAGGCATTTAACCACCATGTTGTTTTTTCTTCAAATGTTTGACTGACTGAGTGGCTTCGATTTTTCTTTCTTGTTTTGCGACTTTGAGTTTTTCCTTTATTTCGATTTTTATGAAGCCAATATTAAAAACGTATTAAACATTGTGTGTTGAACATTTTATTTTATATTTAAAATAACTTATCGATTATTATTTTTTATTTAAAACATAAAGATTAATTTAATGTAAAAAAACTGCACAAAAACTATTTTTTCTTCTTGACGCTACAACACAACCTAGAACTGTAAAGATAATGACTATTTGGTAACTATATAATGGTTACTTTTTACGATTATTTAATGTCAAACAAATGAAACATTTTAATACAACTGATAATTTTAACTTTTATTAAGAAAAATTCAATCAAGTTTGTTTATTAATATTATTTGTCCTTTATAATATTTTTTAATTTTTGATAAAGTATTAAAAGATTAGAATATTGAAAAAATCTATTGTTTATTGTAATGAGTAACCAAAATTGCTTGTTAGTTTTTATATCACTATCACAAGCCAAATATTTTAAATAAGAAAACAGAGACGCTTGTATATTTTAAACGGCGTCTAGATATTCACCACAAATTGGTAACTTTGAAAACTTGAAATGTAAATTAAACCCGTTAGATTTTGAAGTAAAAATTAAAAATGTTTTAATTTGAAATAATAATTATAACGTGGAGTCTTCTGAAAGATTAAAAGAATCTTTGCTATAGTTTTAAATAATACATTTGTGGAATTCAATTCAACTACAGCTTTTGCATCAACCAAAAGAGTTTTTCCCAGATGACTATAAATCTATGTACTGATATCTGTATTATTTAGTCTAAAATATTAAAATATATATGAGCCTAGATTTGTTTAATTCATGATTTGCACTCTCCTTTCCCAATCGATAGGAAAATAAATACAAATTCAAGCGATTTTTATTTCGAAACAAACTCTGTGAAACTAACGATGTGGCATCCTAATAATGGAACTATGTTGTCACAACTTGATGAATTATTTGTTTATAAGAAGAAGTGTCCATACAATGTGATTTTTGAAACCGCATTCGTTTAATTTTTATTTATTTTTAGTTTTTAATTTCTAAATAATAAATTTAATAAAAATGGTGTCAAAAAAACTGGAATATGATTCCTCTCTAGGAGGACCAGTGGTGCTAGGCACTCATATGCCCACCTATAAGTATGCGGCGTCAGCATTAAAGGAAGTAAAGGAGTTGGTCAATGCGAACAAGCAAAGCAATTCAAATAAATTAGTATTCCAGACACTACCCAAGCACATGAGGCGCAGAGCCATGTCTCATCATCCCAAAAGATTACCGCGTAAATACAGAGCAGCTCATATACATCAAATGTCCAAATCTGGCAAACCACAAGCTACCAAGAGACCATCTAGAAAACACCGAAGAAGGCCGCAAAATCTGCTTAAAGACTACTTAAGACGACAAAGAAAACACAAGTGGCTGGAAACACATATTTGGCATGCCAAAAGATTTCATATGATAGAAAAATGGGGCTATAAGCTTCCCTATGCAAGTTGTGATAAAACGTTCAGGGCCTGTTACAGAGCTACTGCTGAACACTGTCTCCTACAAGATATTTCATTCTATGCTTGTGTAGAATTAAAAGGAAGTATGGAGGAGTTGGCCCAAGGTTTCCAACGATTAACCAGCCAAGAATGTGGTTTATCGTTAACGGCAAAAACATATTTAAATGGTCGACGAGAGGGCTGTATAGATGTATTCAAAGCTGATGCATATCCTTATAGTGCTTTGGGTAAAGTCAGATTTTTGTGGCGTTTTGAGGGTGAACAATTCCAAGATGTTGACAGAAGAACCTTATGGTTGTGGCTTCATCCAGGAGCTTACAATGTTCTTTTAGAAGAAATAATTAAAGTGTTTGATTTAAAGTCCTCCAAGACGTGTAAAGTGCCTTTAGAAGTTGCAGAGGAAGTGGAGCAAATGTCAACAAAAATGCAACAGGATAAGATTGTCAACAAAGATAGAAAAGTAGCAGTAAAGATACAAAGACGTTTACAATTTATGACACGTACTACTGCCAGAGAAAATATACCACACTACAAGAATATTACAGGATCTGTGGAACTTAAGGAACTTAAAAATACTTTAAATAGATTTAGGCTTACAGGACCATTGGCACAAGCTATTTTAAATCGAGCTTTTAAAGTAAAATCTTTAAACAAAGATTTGGAGCAAAAAAAGTCTTGGGTAAATGAGGCTAACAAGTATGATAATAATCTACTTGACCATCATGAGAAACAACAACAGTTTTGGACTAAATGTCAGGATAATATTACCTCTCCATCAGAATTATTATCTAATATGGTGCTAGCACTGAATATAGAAGATCCTCGTATACATAGGCCACAAAAACGTTCAAAAGCTGTGTGTGAGCCAAAACAGCAGGCTTTTCTCGAAGCCAGCGATCTTCTATTGGATGTAAAACCTGAATTAAGTTCTTCCGCTTTGTGGTGTGATCAGTTAAGAAATCGTATCGTTTCTGAAATGTTGAGTACTCATGAATATTGTTCGCTAAGAGCTAAACATGTTATAGTACCAGGAAAATCTTGTCAATTCGAGGAAACTATGCAGCCAGTTCCCATCATACTAATACAACGACCCGGCTCGCAAAATGCCAATTACAAACGTTTAGGCTATGGATGTGGTTGGGATATCATTGCACCGGCGGGATATGGTATGTCAATATGGTTATCGTTGATTATGTGGGGAGCTAGGGCCGGCGGTTTACGAGAATTCGATTCGTTAGCTAGAGAAATGGGAACCGAGGAACATTTACCAGATACAGTGGCAGGTATGTAGTGTTACGATTCAGCTAATGATTCACCATTATTATAGCTATTGTTTTCTTTTTTACTTCATAGGTCTACATGCCTCCTCCGATCGTTATAATGAATTATTTACAAAATACTTTCGTTTGCCACCCAATAAACGCTGCAACTATCGTAAATTTGCTATTGTATCACCATTCCGTATACCTTTCCAAGAACTAGTACGTGATTGGCGTCCTCCAAATGCATGTGACAATAATAAAGTAAACAAAGAGTTTTTCGTTTTAAGAGAACGTCAAAAGCTGCAGGATTTGGCAGAATGTGTTAAAAAATGTAGTCTATTTAAATTTCCCAAAACACTGTCAACTCAATGCCTAATACAAGTCAAATTGATCATGAAGTCAAGAGGAAATCCCAAAGATTTTTCAGTTATATGTTTGCCTACGAAGAAGGATTTGAAGAGAAATCTAAAACAAATAAAATTAAACAATCGTGAACCGGTATTTGTGGAGCCTTTGCTAGCCGATCCCAACGAAAAGGAAAGACATCAATTGCGTATGCAGCATAAAAAGCTACTGAAACGTTTAAGAGCAAAGAGAGTAAGAGAGAAACGCAAAAAGCAGGTAAGTTGAAAGTTTTTTTTTTCGAATTTTAAATAAATATTTAATTTATATTTATACTTTATCTAGGAAACTAGCTCCACCAGGGTGTACATAAGAGCTGCCGGCACTTCAACCTTATGTTTAGAGCAATTTAAGAAAATGTGTCAACTATGGCTGCCACAAGATACCTCAACTTTATTTAGCGTACGCAAACAAGGTACTCGTGAATGTTTTGGTTATTGTTCCATCTCGAATTTTTGCTTAACTGAAGGTACCGTGGGCGCCACTGCTTATATTACGGTCGAAGGTTTAAAGCATTTGTTAAAATTATGCCAACAGTGTCATTTAAAACAACCGGTATGCTTAGTACGTTCTGCGAATAGTCGTAATTATCGCTTTGCCCAATTTCAAATTAATTTAGATGTTTAATTAATAATAAAAATAAAAAATGGAAAGTATTTTCTGAGTATTACATATCTATTGGCACATTAAAATCTGGAGGTTGGGTTATTGTTGGAGGTTTAAAATTAGGTGGCAAATTTCCAGAATATCTCTCTCTCGATGTTTCCTCCCATTCCTTGGGGTGTACTCTCTTACGATGATTATGCATATTGGCATTAGAATTGAAAGTTTTCGGACACCATGGGCAGGTATATAGAATCGTACCTGTATGTGAAGCCATATGTTCCTAAAAAGAGAACCATAGTAAAATTTAAAAAATGTAAAATCAACATACATATACATTTTAAAATTTATGTTTTCGAATAGAATCTCACCCTTAAAGTTTGAGCTCGTTTAAAAGCCTTTTCACATATCGTACACTTGTGATCATATCCCATGACGTGTTTGTACTGTACATGACGTTTGTGGGCCTTCAAATTTGGTGATATTTTCGAACATATTGAACAAGTATATTCCTGTTTTCCACCCACCGGATGTATCATATCTTTATGGCGTTTTAAGGCTTTATTATCAGTCAAACGTAAACCGCATACGTCACAGCTTACCGTAGGAGCACTTTTTCCTTCATGTTGCAACATATGACGTTCGAAAACATCTTTACAGCGTATAGATTTTCCGCAAATATCACATATTTTTACATATTTCTTTAGGTGAACTGAACGATAATGACTGGAAAGTAAATAATTTGTGCCGAAACTGTAAGAGAATAAATATGAAGATAAGAGATGAAACAATCTAATTTTTGATGAAAAATCACAGATTCGTACTTACTTTTTGCCACATTCGGAGCAAGGAAAACGTTTCTCTTCATCCGACAAATGTATCATTCTATGTTTTTTTAAAACACCAATTTTAGCAAAACCTTTTCCACAAATATCACAACAATGATTCTTCTCCGCATTACCTTCATGCATTTCAACATGCAACTCCAGACAACGTCTATCAGCCAAGACCTTACCGCATTGATTACACTTAAAGTAGTTGGGATCCAAATGACGATGCACATGATCGACAAGAACACTACGTCTATAGAATTTCTTATTACAACATTTGACATGACCTCGTTCATCGTGTTTTTCCTCGAAATGTTTGCACATAGCAAAGAAGGATTTCATTGGAATACTGCACAGAAAACAGGTGATTTTGAAATTTTCCTCTAGGAATTTGTCTCTTTCATTGCGTTTCGTTTTTGGTGCATCAGAATGATTAGATTTAATATCATTATGCTCTAACGATTCCCTATCGTCGCTATCGTCATTGAAACTGTTTTCGTAATCATTGTTATCAAGAGAATTATTACTTTCATCTCCTAAAGTTAGCACTTGCGATTCTTGTTTAATTTCGCAGGTGGTGAGGTTGGTATCAATTTCATTAGTTTTATTTAAGGGATCACTACCATTAGAAACCGCTTTGATATTACGTTGCTTACATTTGTTTGTTTTGGCTTTAGTTACCTTAACCCCTTTACCTTCCCCTTTACGAGGACGACCTCTTCGACGCCGTTGCAGTAAGGTCATATCATAGTTAGTTTGCTCTTGCTCTTCGTTCAATACATCTTTTAATAATGTTTTTTGTTCCTCTATTAATATGCTGCCTTCTTCTAAATGATTATCGCTCAAATTATACTCATTCAAAAAATTCTTTAATTCGTCTATAGGATTTTCTTCCAATTCGGCTGCAGTCTTCTTTAGTAGAACTTCATTTTCTTCGACATTTCTCACCAGCAAGCCAAATTCTTTGTGAGCTTCTTCTATGCGCAAATAAAATTTATGAAATTCATACAACTCTCTCCAGCAAGGGGCACATAACCAGGATTGGGTCTCCATATGGTTCTAAAAATTTTCAGGAAAATATTAAACCAGCCTTTTATTTTCCAAACACTTACCATAGTCCATAAATGTTTCTCTACGATATTTTTAATATCCAGTTCCTGTTTTCCATTTGAAATTATACTTATGCAGTCGGCAAGCTCCTTGTTTATTTCCAAACATAGTAAACAACTTTCCATAGTCAAATTGTATATATTTTATTTAAAATATCAACAAATTAATCGCCCGACTAACCCCACAGATGCAATGTAAACAAATAAAAAACAGAGTTGTAGAATTTATCAAACAAACCCCCACTGTTTGACAGCTGGACGAACAAAAACAGATGTGTTATCGGTATTTAACGGAAATAATTTTAAACAGTAGTTTTTGAAGGCGGTTTGGGACGAAATAACTCCTTAAATTCTAATCTGTTGAAGAAATCTTAATTCTTATTAAAAATTAGATAAAAGATATGTCAGTCTATGTAAAGATATATAACAGAATGATCGGTTTAATAGTTTCTCCATAAAACTAATTAATTTTTCTGGAAATTATTACGTTATTCATCTTTATTTAACTAGGCAAATAATTTCATTTGTATCTTTGTTTTTTTGGCGGTAAATTGCCAGTATACTTTTTACTTGTTGCCTCCAACCATTCTACAGGGTGCATCTTTTTACGATGACTATGCATATTAGCATTTGAATTGAATGTTTTTGGACACCAACTGCATGTATATAAAACTTTTCCTGTATGCGTAGCCATATGTTCCTAAAATTAATAACATTTCCTTAGATATTTGCTATTAGACAAAGACTAGAGTTATTAAAAAAATGTACCTTTAAAGTTCTTGCTTTTTTAAAAGCCTTTTCACATATTTTACACTTATGATCTAAACCCATTACATGTGAAAACTTGATATGTCTTTTATGGGCCATAATATTCGGTGATATCTTTGAGCAAATGGTACAAGTATATTCCTGATGTCCACCCACTGGATGTATTGTGTTTTTGTGTCGTTTCAAACCTTTCGTACTTGTTAGAATGAGTCCACATATATCACAACTATATGTGGGAGCTGGTTTACCTTCGTGCTCTAACATATGCCGCTCAAGATCATCCGTTGAACTTAAAGATTTGCCACAAATATCGCATATTTTAGCATAAACTTTCAAATGGACCGCATGTACATGATTTGATAGTAGATATTTGTTGGCAAATCTAATAAAATAAGAAAAAATAAAAATTATTAATTTATTTTTGTTAAATTTCAAGTTCATGTTACTTTTTTTTGCAATCTGTACAAGAAAATGGTTTTTCTTCTTCGGGCAAATGTGTTGTTTTGTGAATTTTCAATTTCGATTGGCACATAAAACTCTTGCCACATATATCACAGCAATGATTTTTTGCCACACTATCTTCATGCGTTTTTAAATGGGATTTCAAGCATAAGCGATCGGCTAAAACCTTATCGCATTGCGTGCACTTGAAATAGTTTGGGTTTAAATGAAAATTTATATGATCGAGTAGATAACATCGTCTAAAAATCTTTTTGTTGCAACATGTCACATAACCACGAATTTTATGTTTCACTTTGAAATGTTGACACATCTCATGGAATGTTTTCATGGCTATTTGACATAAACAGCAGTTGATATTGAAGTTTTCGGCAATGAATTTATCCTTCTCATCAATTTTGTATTCATTGAGATTTGTCGCTGTAGTGACGTCTTGATTTTGCAAAGATTCCAAATCAGAGTGTGAACTATCCATTAAATCGTTTTCCTGTTGGTTGCAAACAGTATTCAATGCAACTGTTTTAAATTCCCGTAATTCATTAAGGGGATCCTCAGATGTAATTTCTGTAGATTGGTCTTGTTTTATTTCAATTTGTTCGATTTCATCAATCTCGTATTCAATGGAGTTTTGTGCTATTTCTGGTTTAAGTCTCATATGATAGAGATTTTTTAATTCCTCCTCACAGGCTTTTCCTTTAGATTCTTGTAATTCAATTTTATTTAAAGTTTTAATAAGACCAAATTTATGGTGAGACTCTTGTATCTCCTTAAAGAACTTATGAAAGCTATAAAGTTCTTGCCAGCACTTTTGGCAAACACCTGTTGTGGGTATTAGAAATTCCTGGAATAATAAGATCAAATGTTATCACATTGGCCGAGACTAGAATAGATAATATATTACAGTTGATGCAGGTTAAGGCATGTAGTTCAGTAAAATTCAGGAAGGTAGTCTATTTTGTTCAGAAAAGACAATAATATAGACAAAATCACCCTAGGCTATAAATGAATAATACTATAATCCAAAATAAAGCCTAATCTATAGATTAGACCATGCTTTAGAATTTATGTAGGTAAGTCTATAGACTTGATTCTATTTCAGATTATTGGTTATATTCCAAACTAAAGAATAGCATGTTGTCCAGACTATGGAAGATATAATAATAGAGATTTCCCCTTCCAACGTACTGACTTAGGTTTTCAGCAATAAATAAGAAAATCTTCACTATTTGTAAACATCAAGATTACCATTAGCAAGCCGGTCCAATCGACTTGTATTACACTTGTCAGAATTCAAGGACCGGCTGCTGTCATATTATATGTAAAGCAATGCACTCACCATGGGCCACAAATGTTTAGTTATTAAAAACTTTACGTTGAATTCTTGCCATTGCAATGAATTAATTGTTATAAACAATTTATCCATAGATAAGCAAAGCAAACATTTATCCATGCTGAGGAAGTAAAGAACTTATTTTTCAGCAATTAAAATTTACTTATTTATTTATTTATTTATTTATTTATTTTATTTATCTATTTATTTAAGCATTTTTACAATTTTTTTTAGAATTTCTAAATTAGGAATAAAAAAAGTAATTGTTTACATTTTGCTAGTGATATTTATTTAGATGATGAGTATTTGGTTGTTGAGTAATCAGTGAATGTTTCCCAAATAGTTATAACTACCCAATAGGTTTCATTCATTATTCCAGAGGCCTTATGGGATTCTCTCAGCCATATTTTTAGTTCAGCTTTTGTTGCGTCGAATAGTTTCGCGTTTGTCAGGTTAACTGCCTCGAGCTCCCTACCTTTTAAAGCTATTACATTCTAAATGAAACAGTGGGTAGAACCACGAAGATCTTATGGGGTGAACCTGATGAGAGCAAGACGAAAAATCTCCTCAAAATGAGCAAGTCTGAAGTTAGTATGATGGTACGTATTCTGAGTGGACACACAGGATTACGAGCACATCTATGCAAAATTGGACGTGCGGATTCAGACGAATGTAGAGCATGTGGAGAGGACAGTGAAACTCTGGAGCACTTTCTTTGCCACTGCCAGGCATTCGTCGAAGTTAGATCTAAGTATCTTGGTAGTGATGTTATTCCGGAAATAACATTCCTGACTAACACTGATTGGAAGATTCTTAGGAATTACGTTCAGGAAAATAATTCATTCAGAGTTTTTTTCATGATAAGGAACGCACAACAGGCCCGATAGTGGCCTAGGTGTATTTCTTCGGATTTGATGTAATATACATCCTCCTATCAACCTACCTACCTACCAAATAGGTTATGTTAGTTAGTTATTTTTAGTTTGAAGGGAGAATGCAAGATTCATCAATGGAAGTTTCATTAGACCTGTTGTGGTCTCCTTTACCAGTGCTATTCGTGGGATTCGAACACAAGACATCCGATCTGACAGACATGGATACTATTAGTCATTACTTGACTACCAATACATAGATGTTAAAAGATTAGAAAACAGAGTCTGATTTAAATTTGTTCAAACAAAAACCTACTTTATACGAAAAACTAAAAATCTATTAAAGGACCTAAATAAACGTCCAATAAAAATTCATGTGCGCTGAAATTTAATACAAACACATTCGTTGTTATTATTACAATTTTTTCTTATAATTGCATATTTTTATTTTATTAGCTGTAGCAGTTTCATTACATATAAAGAGGTATTTCACATTCGTTAGTATTGTTTGAAGGTGGCGCAGGAGGTGGTGGATTATAATTAGGTGGTAAATTGCCAGAATATTTTTTACGTGTAGCCTCTTCCCACTCTTTGCGATGACTCTTTTTACGATGACTATGGAAATTGGCATTTGAATTGAAGGTTTTTGGACACCATGGACAGGTATAGAGCACTGTACCCGTATGAGAAGCCATATGTTCCTATAATTGAAAAAATCTTATTATTATAACAATAGTATATCTCCTAAACTAACCGTTAAAGTGTGTGCCGTTTTAAATGCTTTTTCGCACATTGTACATTTGTGATCGTAACCCCATTCATGATTATATTGGACATGTTTCTTGTGAGCCTTCAAATTGGGTGAGATCTTAGCACAGACAGGACAGGTGAATTCCTTTTTCCCACCCTCAGGATGTACCATAAGTTTGTGCTGCTTTAAGCTATGCTTATTGGCCAAAAGTAGGCCACAAACATCACAGCTCACTGTGGGCAATGGTTTGCCTTCATGCTGCAACATATGCCGCTCAAAGACTTCCTTACATCTTATCGATCTGCCACATATATCGCAGATATTTATATATTTCTTTAAATGTACCGAACGCACATGATTGGACAGTAGTGATTTACTGGCAAACCTTAGAAAAATACATTAAAATTAACGGAAAAAATTCATTATGTAAAGTATTTACAGTTAACATACTTCTTGCCACATTCCGTACATGGCACATGCTTTTCATCTTCCGATAAATGAGACATTTTATGAAGTTTCAATGACATATACATACTGAATTTCTTGTTGCAAATATCACAAGGATGTACCTTTTCCTTCTTATCGTTATGAGTTTTATTGTGCATATTCAAACATTTGCGATCGGCCATCACCTTATCGCAAATAGTACATTTAAAATAATTTGGATCTACATGCTGATGAACATGATCGACAAGAAGACTACGTCTGTAGAATTTCTTCTTGCAGCAGATAACAAAGCCAATTTGTTTGTGTACTGTTTTGAAGTGTTTGCAGAGGGCATGAAATGTTTCAGCTGGAGTTTGGCAAATACTGCAGGTGATTTTAAAGTTTTCCGTTAGGAATATATCATTTTCATGATTTGTGCTCTTCGAAGATTTGCATGTTGATTTCTTTTCATCGAGTTCTGTGGCATCTTTGTCGGGCTCATAATTGGAGTCAGTATCTGTGTCCAAGTTATTAGCTTCATCATCATTTGTTTCCATTACATCGGGATCATCTTTAATGGGGTTAGCTTCAGTAGTTTCAGGGCCCTTTGTTGTATTCGTTTCAGACTTTTCACTAGATTTTTTAGATTCTTTAACTTTTACTGTTCTCGGTTTTCTAGTTGTATTCTTTTTGTTTTGTGTTCTTTTACTTAAGGGATCTTCAGGAGCTATACTAGTTTCGTCTAAGACATTCCTCGCTTGACGTGCTTTTTTATTTCTGGTAAATGGAAGATTTTCCTCTTCCAAGGGCTCTTCACTCTGTTCTTCTTCTTTTATAACCATATCTTCTTCCTCAAGAAGATTTCCACTATGAAGCGATTCCTTTAACGAAATCTCTGGCTCAAAATGTGTTTCATTAAATGTTACATTTTCTATGGAAGGCTTGAAATCCTCATTTTGTGCCTCATCACTTTTAAGGCAAATCGACTCAACTTTCTTCAATGAAGTTCCCAATTCTGCATGAGCTTCCTCTACGCGTACGTAAAATTTGTGAAAATCATATAATTCTTGCCAACAACCAGTACATAGCCATGAACCGGATATTTGTATAGCTTCCTAAAATTTTTACTGCAATAATTGTTTATCCAAGACAGGTGTTAGAATATCTACTTACCATGGGCCAGAAATGTTTTTCAATTAAATTCTGCACATTTAACTCTTGCCACTTAATAGAGTCAACTTGTATACAACCAACCAAATCCTGTCTAATTTCTAGACATAACAGGCAACCTTTCATTGTTTATTATAAATATTTTTTTAATTAATATTCGTCCTGGAAATTTATCGATACCAAGGTAATAAAATACAAAAAAACCTGAAATGAAATGTCAATTATGACATTTAATCAAATGTAAACAATAACAGAAGTCGATTTGAACAAGATGATATCTGACACCATTTTGTAAATTCTATGTTTAAAGTTTGACATATAAACGTTCGATGTTTATGTATTTTTTATATGTTTAATTTGTCGTTTCACCGTTCACATTTTACAATTATTTATCTGCTTGTTAGCATCTTGTATGAATTTGGTTTGCAAAAATATTTATAAGAACAGAGTTGTTATACAACAAAAAAGTAGGGTTCTAAGTTGACTTTTTCAATATGTTGTATTATTCGATTTTTGAAAAGTCGACTGACTTTTCGACTTCTCATTTTCTTTTTCATAAAAAATTGGATTCCGACATTTTTTATTTGTTTTTTTATGAAAGTTGACTTTTTGAACTTTCTCAATATTGACTTTTAGACGTTTGGATTTTTTTTATTTGAAAAATCAAATTTAAAAAACTTTATATAAATTTAAAACAAATACTAAACATTTTCCTGGATATTAATACAATATTGGTTTCAATTTTTTTTTCTTTTTATTTCTCTACTTATAGTTTATTGATTTTCTAATGGTTTTGCAATATATTTTTCTGGTAAATTTCCGGAAAATTTTTCTCGTACCGATTCCTGCCACTCCAATGGATGAACTCTTTTTCGATGTGCATGCATCTGGCCATTCGAATAAAATGTCTTAGGGCAAAAGCCACAGGAATGTAACGGTTTACCAATATGCTTGGCCATATGATCCTAAAAATAAATCATAAATTAGTTTTTTTGCAATTTAAACAAATAAACTTCATAATATTACCTTTAATGCATCGGGTCTTTTGAAGGTTTTCTCACACAAGTTACATTTTCTTTCATAACTATTTTCGTGTACCACTTTTATATGCATCTTAACATTAGAAGGGCTAGCAAAGATTTTCATGCATATGGGACAGTTAAATTCATTCTTAACACCTTCGGGTGGATGATGAGAATTCATGTGACGCTTTAAGTATTTCATATCGGCCAGACGACGACCGCAGACTTCACATGTTACCATGGGTGGAGGTTTACCTTCATGCTCTAGCATGTGACGTTTAAATCTAGACTTTCCCGATATAGATGCACCACATAAATCACAAATTTTGTGATAACTTTTTAAATGAACAGCGCGTATGTGATTAGCCAAGGAATATTTCGAGAGGTAGCTGGAAAATTAGAATCATATCTTTTTAATTGATCATTGTAATCATTTAATAAGAAATCAAAATTGAAACTTACGACTTATCACATTGTTTGCATGGGATTTTTTCATTATTTTCAGCATCATGCATCAGTTTATGCATTTTAAGGCTTGATTCCGTTGACAGACTTTTGCCGCAGATGTCACACTCAATACCCTTGTGTTCGTGAACGTTTTTGATATGCAATTTCAGACAAACACGACTCGATAAGACCTTATTACAATATTTACACTTGAAATATTCGGGATCTTCATGCAACTTAAAATGATCCATTATCTCTGAACGATCATACAGCTTTCGATTACAGCAGATGGCATAGCCACGTTGATTATGTTCTTCTTTATAATGTTTAACGGTAATGGAAAATGTTTCCAGTGGAATTTGACAAATGGTACAAGTTATTTCCAGGTTTTCTGCTATGAATTTATCATATTCCTGACGTTGAGCATGCAATTTAAGGGATTCGACAGTATTTGTGGCTTCTTCGTCATCACTTTCAAATTGAGGAGCTTCCTGCTCATTAGAACTTTCATTGGAATTGCTTTCTTTAGTGATATTTTCCACATCCTTTAATTCGTAACTAGTTTTTTCTTGATTTGTTTCACTTTCCACTTTCTTTGTTTCAGCTTTACTTTTGGCCTTTTTAGTTCGTTTTTTGTTAACACTTTTCTCAATAGTTTGTTCATCATTATTTACTTTTTTAGAAGTACATTTACGTTTCAAACGTTTCTTGGAACAACTAAATTCTTCTACTTCCTCTTTTTCAAAGATTTCCAATGGGTTTTCCTCTTTTAATAGTAATATTTCCGGTTCTAGCTGAGTGTTATCTATTTTCTCTGCCACTTCGTCTTTCTCGCTGGAAATATCATCGGAAATTAATTCCGTTTTTATTAAAGTATTTAAATTTGTATGAGCCTTTTCTATATCTGTGTAAAAGTTATGGAAATTGAACAATTCCTGCCAACATGCTTGGCATACATGAGAGTCAGAATTTAAATTTTCCTGTTGGAAATATCATTTTATTATAAATAATGAATTGTATATTAAACGTTGTTTAAACTAAAAGCATAAAAATGGATATTAGAGGATTCTTTTTAACTCTGTAATTTGTTGGCGGTGTAGAATTACGACTTCCATATAAGAGGTTTAATTTTTTTTCAAATTGTTTAATACCAATTTGTTTATATACACAACTTACCATTTTCCAAAGGTATTTTTCAATAATATATTGTATATTTAGTTCTTGCCAAACGTTGGAATTGATTGCTATACCATTTTTAACATCTTCAATTATTTTTAAACATAATAAACAATTCATTTTTATTATTGTTTTGATCAATTATTAAATGTTTTGTATACAACAATAAAATGGAAAAATTGTTTAAGAGTTCAAAGTCGCGAAATGTATTTTTCATCCTGACGCCGTCTATCAAGCCGTTAATAATTTGATATCGTACAGTGGGCGAACTGTACGATATCGTGTTATCGATAGCGATAACACGTCAATCCTTTTAGATTTTAATTGAAAACAATAAAATAATATTATGTATATAGAAATTTCCATGGTAAAAATATGAAATTTCTATTGGATATAAAATAAAAAAATACAATCACATAATAATAATAAACTTTGACTTGTTTACCTTTACTACAATAGGATCCTTTTTATTTGG
Organism: Lucilia sericata; assembly: GCF_015586225.1. Taxonomy (NCBI): domain Eukaryota; kingdom Metazoa; phylum Arthropoda; class Insecta; order Diptera; family Calliphoridae; genus Lucilia; species Lucilia sericata. The sequence goes on along the minus strand of NW_023995592.1, from coordinate 62,580 downwards.
TTCGCCCTTAACGCAGGCAAATTTTCCATGTTCTGTGGTGATAAGAAAAACCGCTAATATTTAAAAATATACAATTTGACAACACTGTAATCTTCGACTGATGTAAACAAACAACGAATAAACCACAGATAACTAAACAAACATTGAAAATCATAAAATTTATTTAATTTTAGAAATAATCAAACATGGATAGTTGTTTATTATGTCTTAGAAATCCCATAGAATCCAATCAATATATTCCTGTGCAATCACCACAATGGATAGAGTGGCAAGTTCTAAACATAATTGAGAAGCATTTTTGGCCAATGGTGAGAATTCGGATAGAAATTATAAATCTCTAAACATAATTTATGTCCATGTACATTATTTTCTTTTATTTTCGAGGTCAATTTGGAATCTATATATGGAATTTGTCAAAGCTGCTGGTCACATTTATATGAGTTTCATCTATTTTATTGTACTGTCGAAGAAGCTCATCTAAATAATGTTCAAATTAATAAACAACAGCAAACATTTTATAATTTTGAGAAAGAAACTCCACATATTTTGAAAGTGGAGTCATTATCAAATGAGCCATTAATTTTTATCAACGATGAAATTATAACCGATAGTAAAATTGAAGAAAATTTTAAAAAAGAATTGTTCCATTATAACGTAGAAATGGAGACTATAAAGGAAACAGTGTCGAAAAAGAAAAGAGGACGTCCAAGTAAAAGCCATGGTTTAAAAAAGCCCAAGGGTAAGGTAGGACGCCCACGTAAAGTTTTTAAGGAAATAAGCGAGCTTCCCTCAACTAGTGACTTAAGTGACATTTATCCTATTGATCTTTTATGTAATAAGAAACCCAAGGGTAAGGTAGGACGCCCACGGAAATATTTTAAGGAAATGAATGATTTCCCCTCAACAAGTCACTCTTTAATACGAAACGGAACAAGTGCAATGAAAATTTACGCAATGGGTGCAATATCAGGCACTAATAAGAAACCCAAGGGTAAAGTGGGACGCCCAAGAAAATTTTTTCAGGATATAAACGATTTCTCCTCAACTAATAAATCTTTAATAGAAAACGGTTTAAATGTCAAGAAAATGTATGCAATGTGCCCACTCGAAACTAATAATTCCCAATATATAAAACCTAAAAAAAGAGGACGTCCTTTTAAGAAAAAATATATTCAAGAAAATGAAACTATTAATTACCAATTTTCAACTGAAAGAGAAGATTTAGCGATGGAAGAATCTTTGATTCCTGAGGCGCAATTGAATACAGATTGTTCTGAGGAAATATTAAATCACGCACCTTTAAACGATAATGATTTACAAAAAAACAAAGATTTGAAAAATATCTTAAAAAATCATAAGAGAATACAACAACACAAATCTCAAATGCGTAATTATATTGCAACAAGTGTGCGTTGTATGAAATTTTTTAAAGATAAAATTTAATTTTTTATTTTTCAGATATTAAAACGGAACTTTAAATAATTTTTAGAAAAAATATTCGTATCTTTTTAGTTTATTGGTTTTTACCTTTACAGGAGCTATTTTTATAAAATAAAAGAACATTTACTTATGTGATGATTTTTATGTTGTGATTTTGTATACTTTTCATATATGTATGTAAGTGAGAATTGTGTTTACATATGCATACATATGTATGTACTTATTTTAGCACTTTTTGATATCGAAAAATACCGCGGTACCCCCACGATATCTTCAGTAATTTTTCTAACTTATAAACTTCTGATAAATAATCCATATAGTAATCAATAGACCACTAGTCCATAGTATAGTCTATTGTCTGGTCTATATTCTAGTCTTTAGTCCGGTCTATAGTCTAGTCTATAGTCCGGTCTATAGTCTAGTGTCTAATCTATAGTCTAGTCTATAATCTGGTCTATAATCTAGACTATTCTAGTTAATCTACACTTAATCTATATAGGATTATTTTGAATTGATTTATTTAATACTATGCATCAAGTCATGCCAACTTATTCACATATTTTTGCCGTTGCAATTCTTCCCATTCCTTAGGATGTGCATTTTTTCGATGATAATACATAGCACTATTCGAATGAAATGTTTTTGGACAAAATGGACAACTATATAAAGGTATCCCCGTATGTATTGCCATATGTGCCTGCAATAAAGTGTATTATCTACAAAGAAACCCTATTACAACTAAATATTAATATTTACCTTTAACACAGCTGGTTGTTTAAAAGCTTTCTCGCACAATGAACATTTATAGTTGTAGCCCAACTCATGGGTACGTTGTATGTGTGCTTTAAGAGCTCTAAGTGTAGGTGATATTTTCAAACATATTTGACATTTGTGGTCTTTTTTGCCACCCTCTGGATGTTGGGAATTTTTATGACGCTTAAGTCCCACTTTATTGGCCAGTAAAAGCCCACACACATCACAACTAATAGTGGTGGTTTTAGCTTCATGTTTTTGCATATGACTGGTAAATGCACTAGAACAACGTAGAGATTTGCCGCAAATGTAACAGATTTGCAGAAATTTATTTTGATGCATTGCCCCGATATGATGGTTTAATATGGATGAATTGGTGAAACTGAAATCCCTCAATACAATTTATGTACATATTAATTAAAAAAAAAAATACTTACGATTTTCCACAAATTGTACAGGGAAACATCTTTTCGGAAGAATGTGTAAAGAGATGTTTTCGTAGTACTGTTATAGTTACAAACGTCTTACCACATTTATCACATTTAAACTGCTCACTTTCGCCCTTATGTATTTTCAAATGATTAACTAAAACACTGCGATTGGAAAAGACTTTGTCACATTCTTTACATTTAAAATGTTCGGGATCTAAATGAACATAAATATGATCGACTAAAACGGGACGTGAAAAGAATTTTCTATTGCAGCAAAGAGCATAACCACGCTGTTTGTGTTCCTCTTTAAAATGTTTAAGCAATTCTATAAAGTTTACAAATGAAGTTTGGCATAGATTACATTCGATTTGAAAATTGTCTGCTATAATTCTATCATAATCTTTAAGAGCCTTATCATCAGGATTTTGTCGTTTATATAAACATTTATCATCGTTTCGATTAGCCTCAGAGTCACCATTTCTAACAGATACATTAAGACTTTCTGATTTTTCCATTTCTTTACAAGGTGCGACTTTAACTTCAGAAGTTTCGGAATTCTCAGAAATTAATAATTTTCTACTTCGGCCACTCAGTTTCCTATTTTTTAATCTTAGTTTTTTGAAATTTTTAACCACTATTTTATGTTGTTTTGATTTTTTAGTTTTCTGCAGTGAATCTTTAACATTATCTTCATTTTCTTCTTTGTGATCTTTTTTATTTATCGGCACAATTTGGGCATCTAAATCTTCGTTTTCTCTTTTGATATGTACTGCATCCATAACCTGTTCCATCACAATTTCTGTCTCTATTTTTAAATCGGTATGATCATCATTAACAACTTTTTCACTTTCGTTGTCTTTATCATCTTCGATAATAGGCTTTTTGTCATCCTTTTCCACAAACTTGTCCAAATTTGTGTGTGCCTGTTTTATGCGTTCGTAAAATTTATTAAAATTCTGTAATTCGTTTATACAGTCTAAACATATCCAGGAGTTGTCTAAGATTATACTCTAAAATTGTTTTATATTTATTTGTAAATTTTGAAGCAAATAAGATGTTATGTTTCCCAAAACATACCATAGTCCATAAATGTTTCTCAATCAGAAATTTTATTTCCTGTTCATGCCACTTTCCAGAATTCACTTTAATACAATTTGACAACTTTTCCAGGCATAATAAACAGTACTCCATAACGGGAATATGCTATTTTTACGTTTATATGTTATTGCAAAATTGCGTTGTTTTGAGGTATTTAAATGGATTTGTAAAAGGCGAATTCACATAGGGTGGTGTAATTCTATCAGCTGATAATTTTTTAAATTTCGTCTGGTATGCACTGCTGTCAAAGACCACTTTGTTTGCATAGGGGGTTCAAGGCGAATTCAGATAAGGTGGTGTTATTCAATCAGCTGATAATTTTTTTCTTAATTCGCCTGGTTTACGTAGCTGTCAAAGTTTGTTATTGTTTACATTTTTATATTTAAAAATTTCCGTTAAACGGAGAAAAACTTCGTTAATATTTTGAATTATTTATGTAAAAGATCTAAAAATACTAAGCATCTCGTAAACAAATATCATTTTATTTAAATAATGGCATAATTGGTATGTATACAAATATGTTATTTAGGAAAAATATTTTTTTCTATTAAATGTTAACATATTAATATTGTTTTATATTTTATATTAACATTGTGTAGATAACTTAAAAAAAAAATCTCTTCGGGAACACTTTATATAAAGAAACACATATGAAGAATTTAGCCGAACAACGGCAGCTTACTTTTTCATATGGCTTAATTTTGAAATCTATTAAATGTTAACAAATTAAATATTGTTTTATATATACACTATGTAGATAAAGTGATTAACTAAAAAAAAGTGTCTTCCGGAACGCTTTATATAACAAAACCCATATGAGGTATTTACCCGGCCGGCGGCTGCTACATTATGGCCAAATATTGAAAATTACTCCGCCGGAGTAGAATTATCCATTCGCAACAAAGATTCATTCATTCGTTATATATATTTTTTCGTGAATATGTACTTTTTTATGTTTATTTTTCACAAAAGAATTAAGTTTTACTTAACTTTAGCACTCACTTAAATTTTGCAAATTAATCTGCCGGAATAGAATTTTTCGTTTGAAACAAACATTATTCAATTCAAAATATATTTTCTTCACAAATTTTAATATCCGTATCTTTATTTTTAATAAAATATAAAATTTTACTAAAATTTTTCATGAAATGAATTCGCCGCACTTATAGTTTTTGACATCTACGTAAACCAAATGCAAAAACAAAATACATGTAAAATGTTGTTGCTGCAGAACTGCCACCACCTTATCTGAATTCGCCTTAATTTGAGGGGTTTTTTTGTAGGGTTCTATAAATCGACTTTCGAATAATCGAACAATCGACTTTTTGTCGAAAAAAGTCGAAAAGTCGAAGTCGACTATTTTGTTCCAAAAAAGTCGATAACTCGACTATCGTCTATGAAAAAAGTCGAAAAGTCGACTTTGTAAATAAAAGTCGAAAAAAGTCGAAAAGTCAAAAAATCGGAAAGTCGAAAAAAGTCGAAAAATCGAAAAAAGTTGAAAAGTCGAAAAAAGTCGATAAGTCGAAAAAAGTAAAAAAATAGTCGAAAATAGTCGAAAAAAAGTCGAAATAAATCGAAAATAGTCAAAAAGTCGAAAAGTCAGAAAAAGTCGAAAAGTCGGAAAAAGTCGAAAAAAGTCGAAAAGTCGAAAAAAGTCGAAAAGTCGAAAAAAGTCGGAAAAAGTCGAAAAAAATCGAAAAGTCGGAAAAAGTCGAAAAGTCGGAAAAAGTCGAAAAGTCGACCATTTATAAAATACTAAAAGTCGAAAAGTCTAAAAGTCGACTTTTAAATGAAAAAGGTCGAAAAATCGACTTTTCATAAAATGGAAAAAGTCGAAAAGTCGACTTTTAACTAAATGCAAAAAGTCGAAAAGTCGACTTTTCGTTTCAACTATAGAACCCTATTTTTTTGCTATCTCTTTTGTTACGCGTTCGTATTTTTGGCAGTTGCTTTATTTTTATTCTGCACTCAAGGAGTGAAGATCGTGTGTGATCACTCTAATGCATGAAAATGAAAAATATTTTCTATTAAATCTTTACAAATTAAACAATATTAATTAGAATGTGAAGGGTATAAAAATAACACTTGTAGTTCTACCTTTAACGTCCAGTTTAAAAAATAACGGTAAATTTTTAACGTTATGTCTCGTAAACATTTCTGTATTTGTTTACATCAAACAGCTGATTCATTTAACAACTCTGTACTTGTAAACTTTCTACGACGAATTCCCACAAGGTGGGGTTATATTACAGTTGATTGTGAATGCAAATGTCAAACTCCAACTATAAAAAATGATTTCACTACCGTTACTGTCAAACTCCATATATGAAAAAAAGTAAAGACTCGCCTTGGCTATAACCTCGTATAGATGCCTTTATTCATTGTTTACATTTATTTTTGTACAATTCTGCTTGGATTTTTATAATAAACAAAAGTGTTTATTTTTTATTAATTAAACAAAATGGAAGCCTGTTTATTGTGTTTGGATGTTAAGAACAATGTGGACAACATTATAAGAGTGAATTCAAAACAATGGGAAACAGAGAATGTAAAATATTTAATAGAGAAGCATCTGTGGTCCGTGGTAAGTAGCAGGAATTTGCACCAATTACCAAAACTAAAAAATTGAACTTCTCTACAACATAACATTTCTGAAATCATAAATAATTTCTGAAATAAAGTAATTTTCCGAACGATCATTTTGAAGTCTTGTATTAAAAAGCTTTGAAAAGTACATAGATTTTCAACTTTTGGGTGTACCTTGCCATCACTTGATATTATAGAGATGTCCGGATCTTTTGTCTATAGGTACAAATAATACCTTATTTATAAAACCATTGAATTTTTTTCAGGATACTCTTAAAACGTCCAGTTGGATGTGCCATAGTTGTTGGCAAGAATTAGACGATTTTCACCAATTTTATACACGAATAGAGAAAGTCCATTCAGAATTGGGTAAATTAAAAGACATGGAAGATGTGAAAGCTTTAATAGAAAAAAGTGATGAACCATTTTTAAATTTAAATATGTGTAAAGAAGAATTAATGGAAAATTCAGTCCAAACTGAGATTTTAATGGATCAACCCTTATCCACTGAATATGTCAATGAAAGTGAAAATCCTTTAATAAAAGTAGAACAGGATGATGAAGAATTAACGTTAGAAGATATGCCCCTTAAGCAAAGACGCAGACGAGGACGACCACCCAAAAATATGGTATGTAAATTAACACAAAGTAATAAAGATCCATTAATGAAAATAGAAAGAAATAAACTAATAACAAAAAATCAAAAGCGTAAAGACTTTTCAAAAAATTTAATAAATGATCAGCTTGAGAGCAATGATAAGGCGCTAGTAAAAAATGAAATAGAGCCTATAAATATCTCAAAAGAAGCTAATATTTCATCGGATGGCAATGATGACTCTGATACAGAATACGACGAACACGACGATAAACAACAGATGGAAATTTGTAGAAAAAAAACGTAAAAATCCCGATGAAAAGACACGTAAAGAACATGATAAACTTATAGCAGAATATTTTAAGATTTACTGTAGTCTTTGTCAAATACCCATTGAAAATTTTATTGCTTTGCGAAAACATTTTCGCGAAGAGCACGATAAACGCGGCTTTGTAATATGTTGCAAGAAAAAAATATTCACTCGTCCCATACTTGTCGATCATATACACTTTCATTTGGATCCCAACTATTTTAAGTGTAAACAATGTGATAAAATCTACTCGGATCGTTGTACTTTAGAGAGTCATATGAAAATACACGAAGATGGTCAACAAGATCGCAATCATACTTGTGATATCTGCGGCAAATCCTTTGTGGGTATTACACAACTGGAAAATCATAAACAAACTCATGCACCGGATTATGAGAAAAAGTTTTCATGCAATGAATGTGGCAAATTGTAAGTTTTTATATAATTTTTGAAATAAAATTAAAAAAAATTCTAAGTACTTTACTCTTGCAGTTTTACCACATTATACAGTCTAAATTATCACATACAAGCTATACATCACAATAAATATGTAAAAATTTGCGATATTTGTGGCAAAACCATGCGCTGTCGCAATTCCTTTAAACTGCATATGGAAAAACATGACAACAAATTAGCAACACCCATTAATTGTGATATTTGTGGTCTACGTTTAATTGACAGACGCGGCTTAAGGCGCCACAAAAATTCTCAGCATCCAGTTGGTGGTAAGAAAGAGTACTCCTGTCATATATGCTCGAAAATATCCCCAAATCTACGGGCTCTACGCACACATGTACGTTTTGCCCATGAAACTGGCTACATACACAAATGTACAATGTGTGATAAGGCCTTTAAGAGACCAGAAGCATTAAAGGTTTTCATTTAATTTAAATTATCCATGAATAATTTTGGCTATTTAACCATGATGATTTATACTTGCAGGAACATATGGCTACACATACGGGAACCCCTTTGTATACTTGTCCCTGGTGTCCAAAGACATTTATATCGAATGGCAATATGCATAATCATCGTAAAAAGTCTCATCCTAAAGAATGGGAAGAAGCTCAACGACAAAAATATGGTGGAATATTTCCATCGAATCATAAACCACCAGCCATTAGTGTAAAAACAAATACAACAATAAATTAAACAATGTAATGTTTACAAAAAATAGTTTGTTTTTAATTGATTTTAGAGTGAGTATAACAGACGAACTTTATGACATCCGAGGCGTAGGCCATTATACTTCTAGTTATCAGTAGCGATGACTATTGAGCCCCTTGTCTCCTTGTGGTGCCACCTGTCTGAATTTTGTAAAATACTTTGAATTTACTATTATTGTCATGTTTCAGAGGTCACGCGAAGATAGCTGATCTGCTGGGCCCCTATTATGCCGTCGATTATTGTATCCCAGAACTTCAATGCTTTAACTTGTCAAACTGAGTGCTAACTTGAAATTTTCACTGGACTGCACGCCACATCTCTATTCACAACAACTTTATTTTCTATCTTTATCTCTACATTAGTTGTTTTCTTATTACAGGTATTTTTACAAAGGGAGTCTTTGACACAAGTAAATCTTTATCAGTTGCCCAGCTACCTGCTAAAACCTCAACTAAAATTGCCACTCGTAAATAATTTCATTTTCTAATTATAAACTTTTAAAGGACTAACAAGATTTAATTACAAAAATTAAAATTTCAAATTATATACAATGAATAACTACACTACAAGATTTCCACTGAACCAGATCCATATGAAAAACTTCAGTTGATCGATTTAGCAATGTTCGTATGTGAGTTAAAATCGACTTTCCGAAAACTCTACCATCTATCCTATGGAACCTCAACACTACCAGATGCCAGCAAAAAATAATAAAAAAATCATTGTTTTTAGTTGAAAAAAAAGGATCAAAACTCCAATTTATTTTATTATTTTCATAAGCTTTCCAATATTTTCATCTTACAGGCAGTTAAATTGTCTTTTCCAACTGAGTCTTGATGTAATGGTAAAATATTGGAGAATTTCTTTCGATGTGCTTCCTCCAATTCCTGGGGATGTGCATTTTTACGATGATTATGCATGTTACCATTTGATATAAAGGTTTTCGGACACCATGGGCATGTATATAAAGCTGTGCCAGTATGGGTAGCCATATGTTCCTGAAAACAATAATACTATCCCTATGCTATTCACTTTTGAACATAAGTGACAAGAATATTCTTTTTTCCCACCCACTGGATGTTGGGGAATGGGGGGACGAACGAACGAACGAACGAACGAACGAACGAACGAACGAAACGAACGAAGAACGAACGAACGAACGAACTTACGAAACGAACGAACGAACGAACGAACGAACCGAACGAACGAACGAACGAACGAACGAACGAACGAACGAACGAACTAACGAACGAACGAACGAACGAACGAACGAAAGAACGAACGAACGAACTAACGAACGAACTAACGAACGAACGAACGAAACGAACGAACGAACGAACGAACGAACGAACGAACGAACGAACGAACGAACGAACGAACGAAAACTAACGAACGAACGAACGAACGAACGAACGAACTAACGAACGAACGAACGAACGAACGAACTAACGAACTAAACGAACGAAACGAACGAACGAACGAACGAACTAACGAACCTAACTAACTAACGAACGAACTAACGAACGAACGAAACTAACTAACTAACTAAACTAACGAACTAACTAACTAACTAACTAACTAACTAACTAACTAACTAACTAACTAACTAACTAACTAACTATCTATCTAACTAACTAACTAACTAACTAATATTGCTTTTCTTTTGTGTAGAAATCTAGTTTAATTTCGATATGGAAATTTGTTTTCGATACGATGACTCATTCGTTCACCTATGCGGTTGAATCTGGGTTAAACAAATGCAGCAATCGCCAAACTTTTGTTGATATTCGACTGCAATGTTCAAACGAAAAAGTGGACATTGCTGCTTTTGCTACTATACATATAATTTAAAACAGAGTTGTCAAACCGTTCAGCGGATAGAATAGGAAACTCGGGGATGTTGTGATTTATTTGCATTTGGGAAGTTGTAAAATAAACGTTACTTTTAAAATATAACCGAAACAGAGTTTAAAATAATAATACGAAAGCCGTTAACATTCAATTTGTGGATTCACTTTGTAACAGTAATGTCATGTTATCTGCGATAATTCGATATTAATTCAGAATTCTGTAATAGACCGAGTTTAAATTAAATAATTTGTGACTGAAATTATGAACGAAATCTTACTGGTTCAAACCGGTATTTTTTAATCATGAATTAATTTCGCCCACATCCTTTCCCCCTCCAGCAACATCTTTTGTATACAATTTGCTCAAATTCTTCAATTTTTAGTGTTGTTTTTTAGTATTTCTCACGATTTAAATTACAATTTTTGCTTTTATTTTATTTTCCAAATTTAAAAAATTTTTATTTTGAGAACGTTTGCAAAAAGTTGCTAGAGATGTTCGTTGTAATTTCAACTTAGGATTTTTTTATCATGGGAGTTATTAAAAGGTAAACTTTAATCTAATTTCTTTCGAGAAACTTTTAATATGCATTTTCAAATCATTTTTACGACAAAATATCTTGGTTGTAGTTATTGTAAATGCAAATAGAAATCAATTGTGTGTTTGAAGGTTAATTAGCATATAGTTTAACACCTCTGTAATTAGAAATACAACAGCTGCAAAGTTTAACAACTCTGAAATAGCAGAAATTTTTGTTTATTGTTTACAAAAAATATTGTCGAATATTGAATGAATTTGTTTAGTTTCTTTTTTATATTTTAAAATACGGTCCACCATGGATTCTTGTTTACTTTGTTTGGAAATTAATAAAAGTTTGGATGATGAATGCATAAAAGTAAATTCAGAAAAATGGCAACAACAAAACATGAAAGCTTTAATAGATAAACATTTATGGCCAATGGTAGGTGATGTCAGGAAATATATATATCTAGGAATTAGAAATGTGTAATAAGAAATTTTTATTTAAGGAACAACTAAACGCTTCCTCTTGGGTGTGTAAAGATTGTGGAGCAGAATTATATGATTTTCATAAATTTTACAAACGTATAGAGTTGGCTCAACAGAAGTTTGGGCCGGTTTTAAAAAGTGAAGATGAAACGGAAGATTTTGAAGCAAAAGATATGGATTGTGACAGTGAAGATTGTAAAGATAATCTATTTGATAAGAATAGCTTAGTGGAAAGTCATCTAGAGCCACAAGTTATTATGGAACAACCTTTACCCACAGACTTTATATTAGAAGGACCATTTATTAAAAGTGAAATAGCAGAGGAGATCGATCATGATGATATTCCGCTTAAACAACTAAGAAAAAGAGGACGTCCAGCAAAGGATTTTTTGGAACATTCCACTGAAATTAAGGAAGACCCTTTAAAGAAAACTATAAAATATAAAACTAAAAAGAAAATAAAAGAAAAAATTTCAGAGGAAACTGATAAGATAGAAACAGATAAATTGGATATAAAAACTAACACTTTAACTCTAACAGACTCTAAAGATAACAATGACTCCGAAACAGATACCGAAGTAACAACAGCGGAAAGGACAAAAAAGAAAAATCATCGAAATTTGGATGAACAAACTCTAAAGGAATACGATAAAATTATAGCGGATAATTTTAAAATTTTCTGCGATATTTGTCAAAGTGCAATGGATAACTTTTTATCCCTCCGACGACATTTTAAATTGGAACACCAACAACGTGGTTATGCTCGCTGTTGTAAGAGGAATTTCTTCACACGCTCCCTATTAGTGGATCACATAAATGTTCATCTAAATCCCGAATATTTTAAATGCGATCAGTGTGGAAAAGTATTTTCAGATCGTAGTCGTTTGCAATGTCATAAGAAACTGCATGACGATGATAGTAAACTGGATAAATGTGATATCTGTGGTAAATTGTTTGCTGATAAAGGAGCTTTAAAGAAACACGTCTTGACACATTCCTCTCAAAAATTGTTTCCATGTACAATATGTGGTAAATAGTAAGTAGAATTTAAGAAAAATTCCAAAACGCATGCCATATAACCTCCGATCGTATTGGTGTTTCGAAACGTTCTGGAAATAATTCATTCGGCAATGATTTTAATTCGAAATTCTAACCCTTCATTTTTTAATTTTAGCTTTACCAACTCCTTCATCTTAAACCATCACATTGAGGCTGTACATCAGAATAAATTTGTACAAATCTGTGATATTTGTGGCAAATCAATACGTTGTCCCACTGCATTTGCAAGTCATATGGAAAAACATGAAGTAAAATCCACTCCCATTAGTTGTGATGTTTGTGGTCTTTTGCTTTCCAATAAAGAGGGTCTAAAACGTCACAAAAATTCCCAACATCCGGAGGGTGGCAAAAAAGAACACACCTGTCACATCTGCTCAAAAGTATCGCCCACACAAAGGGCTCTTAAATCACATATACGTTCCGTGCACGAACAGGGCTTCGATTACAAGTGCAGTTTGTGTGAAAAGTCATTTAAACGGCCGGCCGTTTTAAGGGTAATTTATTTAAGTAAGTGTTATATTTTAGATTTTTATTAATTTATATATTTTTAGGAACATATGGCTACACATACGGGAACGGCTTTATATACATGTCCATGGTGTCCGCGAACATTTATTTCGAATGGTAATATGTATAATCATCGTAAAAATGCCCATCCAAAAGAATGGGAAGAGTTGAAACGTCAAAAATATGCCGGAAATATATCGTAGTATTTGATTCATGAAGTGTGAAGTTAAAAGTAATTTAATTTTAGTTAATTAAGTCAAGAAGTAACATTATCAGATGATTTAACAATAATCGTTTTTCTGAATCGACCGGTATCAGAGACTAAGCTATTGGCGCTTTTAAAAATCTTTCAAAAGCCTCCGTGTATACTATCTGAGAGAAAGTTCTGTGAAACCTATTATCGCCGCAGGTTGGTAAACGAGACCAAACGAGAAATTATTAGATTTTTTGTAGTTCGCATGTTATGGTCTACAGTTCTATTGCAATTCACCCTGACGAAGCAGCTTTAACATAACTCCTGATTCTGAACGTTGCTAGACTTTTTCTAATCGTTCGGGAAGAGATGAGACGAAATGGAGAGTTGTTTGTTTGCAAACTTCACAACCTTCCTCATTTACATCGCATCTTAAGCACAGGTTGGCCTCGATGGCATATCAATGCTGACGTTAAAACATTCGACTACCTGATGATAGTTCTCAAACTGTGTAGGAAAAGGGTAGGATGATAACGATCTTCAAACCAGGATGTTAGAATCTTGAGACAAACGTTAAAAAACCCATAGAGTTAAACAATATAATAAACTCTCACATAAGAAATTTCTTTAACCACTTGTAAAAAAGTGCTTCGGTGGCCAGATTAAGGCTATGAACCACGCAAAAAGTTTAATTTTACTTCTAACATGCTAACGCAATCACGCACAAATTCCGAAGTAGAAACAATGTTTTTAATGTGCTAGTAGCCAGAACTTAGGAACTAATTGTCATGGATTAAATGCAAACCATTGAAAACATACAAACCATCTTAAATGCCATACCAACTTAATGAATTGGGAATGACAATTTTTTAATTAATTTCTGTAATTTAGATAAGTTTTCTTAAAAAGTCATTTTTATATTTCCTTTTTTTCAAGTTCAATTCATTGTAAATCACATTAAACAATAAAGTTTATTTTATATTTGAATTATTCTAGATATTTTTTGTTTTTTTAATAAATCGTTAAATTAAAATGTCTTTCAGGTTAATGAATGAATTGAATATCCTAGAGTAACCACATTTATGTTAACTTGTCAATATTTTTAAAAGAAAATAATATGCAATATTTTAATAATAATGGTAATAAGTTAGATTTTTTTTAATTTTCTACCATAGCGTTACTCTTCACCCTGTATTTATAATGTACGTTATTCAAAACAGCTGTTGTTTAACATCTCTGTAAATTCATTCTACACAGCACAAGGAACACAAAAATAACGGCGCTATTTACAATAACACAAAGTAAATAATAGTTGATATAAATAAATTGAATTAATCCAAGATTTTCCAAATTATGGTACGGTTTTTTATTGATACTGTGGCAAGTTAATTCATATAAGAGTAATGGGAATTTTAGTATAATTGCCGGTTCACACAGGGAAACTTTTGAATTTTTGTGTAAAAAAAAGTGAACGAAATATCAACCATCTCTTTCTCCCAAAAAAATCAAAAGTTCCACAAAAAAAGTTTCCGTTGTGAACCGCCACTTAATTGAATTTAAAGTATTGTGTAATCATATTTATGTCATAAGCCGCCAAGCAAGATGAAAGTTGACGACTTCAAAGTTATAATTTAAGCGACTCAGATTTTATAATTTTTGCGCGCTCTCTCAAATAACAAAAAAAAAAGGCGAAGAAACAAAAATCAAATTGTATTAAAATAAAGTATTTTTGTTAATATTAATTATAATACCATGTCCACCATAAATGACGATGACATTTTAATAACTTTCGACGAACTGTGCCAATTAGATAAGGCGGATATTTCCGTATGTGTTGATAAATACAGTGCTTTAAGCATTTGTGAGAAAAGCTCTGCTCCACCTAGTGAAATTTATAATATCTGGGTGCAAAAACTACTCAAAGCCTATGATACGCAGGGATTTTCCTACAAAGATTGGCAACGGATTATACAGCAATTGAGCAAAGCGCTGCAAGAGGTAAGTCAATTTTGTTTCGGAATTCCTTTTGTTAAGAAGAAGTTTGCATTCCACTTTTTAAATTCTTTTATTGTAATTAACAGTTTGTTAAAAATGTAAACACTGCCAATGATTTGAGTGTAAAACAACTGGATCAGTGGTGGTTGGACACTCAAGATTTGCTGAAATGGTTAGAGACTGTCATCAACTCCCTGGATATGCTCGTAATGAGTTTAATATTGACCTTTGTTTTGGAAGTAATTATTAAAACTTGTAAATTTGCCAATAAGAGGTAAGCCATTGATAGATAGATAGATAGATAGATAGATAGATAGATAGATTGATAGATAGATAGATAGATAGTAGATAGATAGATAGATAGATAGATAGATAGATAGATAGATAGATAGATAGATAGATAGATAGATAGATAGATAGATAGATAGATAGATAGATAGATAGATAGATAGATAGATAGATAGATAGATAGATAGATAGATAGATAAAGATAATAGATAGATAGATAGATAGATAGATAGATAGATAATTAGATAGGATAGATAGATAGATTAGCTAGATAGATAGATAGATAGATAGATAGATAGATTAGATAGATAGATAGATAGATAGATAGATAGATATATAGATTAGATAGAGATAGATAGATAGATAGATAGATAGAAAGATAGATAGATTAGATAGATAGTATATAGAGCGATATATAGATAGAATAGTAGATTAGATAGATAGATAGATAGATGATTAGATAGATAGAAGATAGATAAGATAGATAAGCTAGATAGATAGATAGATAGATAGATAGATAGATAGATAAGATGATAGATAGATAGGATAGATAGATTAGATAGATAGATAGATAGATAGATAGATAGATAGATAGGATAGATAGATAGATAGATAGATAGAGAGATAGATAGATAGATAGATAGATAGATAGATAGATAGATAGATAGATAGATAGATAGATAGATAGAGATAGATAGATAGATAGATAGATAGATAGATAGATAGATAGATAGATAGATAGATAGATAGATAGATAGAGATAGATAGATAGATAGATAGATAGATAGTAGATAGATAGATAGATAGATAGATAGATAGATAGATAGATATAGATAGATAGATAGATAGATAGATAGATAGATAGATAGATAGATAGATAGATAGATAGATAGATAGATAGATAGATAGATAGATAGATAGATAGATAGATAGATAGATAGATAGATAGATAGAGATAGATAGATAGATAGATAGATAGATAGATAGATAGATAGATAGATAGATAGATAGATAGATAGATAGATAGATAGATAGATAGATAGATAGATAGATAGATAGATAGATAGATAGAATAGATAGATAGATAGATAGATAGATAGATAGATAGATAGATAGAGATAGATAGATAGATAGATAGATAGATAGATAGATAGATAGATAGATAGATAGATAGATAGATAGATAGATAGATAGATAGATAGATGAAGATAGATAGATAGATAGATAGAAGATAAGATAGATAGATAGATAGATAGATAAGATAGATAGATAGATAGATAGATAGATAGATAGATAGATAGATAGATAGATAGATAGATAGATAGATAGATAGATAGATAGATAGATAGATAGATAGATAGATAGATAGATAGATAGATAGCTAGAAAGATAGATAGATAGATAGATTAGATAGATAGATAGATAGATAGATAGATAGATATAGATAGATAGATAGATAAGATAGATAGATAGATAGATAGATAGATAGATAGATAGATAGATAGATAGATAGATAGATAGATAGATAGATAGATAGATAGAAGATAGATAGATAAGATAGATAGATAGATAGATAGATAGATAGATAGATAGATAGATAGATAGATAGATAGATAGATAGATAGATAGATAGAGTAGATAGATAGATAGATAGATAGATAGATAGATAGATAGATAGATAGATAGATAGATAGATAGATAGATAGATAGATAGATAGATAGATAGATAGATAGATAGATAGATAGATAGATAGATAGATAGATAGATAGATAGATAGATAGATAGATAGATAGATAGATAGATAGATAGATAGATAGATAGATAGATAGATAGATAGATAGATAGATAGATAGATAGATAGATAGATAGATAGATAGATAGATAGATAGATAGATAGATAGATAGATAGATAGATAGATAGATAGATAGATAGATAGATAGATAGATAAGATAGATAGATAGATAGATAGATAGATAGATAGATAGATAGATAGATAGATAGATAGATAGATAGATAGATAGATAGATAGATAGATAGATAGATAGATAGATAGATAGATAGATAGATAGATAGATAGATAGATAGATAGATAGATAGATAGATAGATAGATAGATAGATAGATAGATAGATAGATAGATAGATAGATAGATGATAGATAGATAGATAGATAGATAGATAGATAGATATATAGATAGATAGATCGATAGATAGATAGATAGATAGATAGATAGATAGATAGATAGATAGATAGATAGATAGATAGATAGATAGATAGATAGATAGATAGATAGATAGATAGATAGATAGATAGATAGATAGATAGATAGATAGATAGATAGATAGATAGATAGATAGATAGATAGATAGATAGATAGATAGATAGATAGATAGATAGATAGATAGATAGATAGATAGATAGATAGATAGATAGATAGATAGATAGATAGATAGATAGATAGATAGATAGATAGATAGATAGATAGATAGATAGATAGATAGATAGATAGATAGATAGATAGATAGATAGATAGATAGATAGATAGATAGATAGATAGATAGATAGATAGATAGATAGATAGATAGATAGATAGATAGATAGATAGATAGATAGATAGATAGATAGATAGATAGATAGATAGATAGATAGATAGATAGAAGATAGATAGATAGATAGATAGATAGATAGAAGATAGATAGATAGATAGATAGATAGATAGATAGATAGATTCGATAGATAGATAGATAGATTACATACATAGATCGATTTTCCAAGAACAAGAAGTGTTGCCGCCGATTACTTAACATTAAATGTCATAAGTTTTTTGTCACAGTTGTTGTAATACTAAAATTTCGAAATTTGAAATACTTCACAAATCTCTTAAAATCTTAAATAAATTCCTTTAAAACTTTTAGCAATATTAAAAACTTATTGAGTATACAAGAGTTGTTATTAACTATCATTAATAAATCACTTTTGATAATGCCTATTATGGAGCTAATGCGTTTAAAGGTTTTAATAAAGGTAAAAACAAGATTTCTTTTTAAATTATTCATTTAAAAATATAAATAATTTTATTTAATTTTTAAGTATTAACATCATTGTGTGATGTTGGCTGTTTGATATCTTCGGCGGATATTAAAACAACTATTGAAACCTGGCGTGCTGTAGTCAAACTAAGTGAAAGTTTAATAACAGTTACATCAATTTTCCAGTTATTAAAATAGAGAATTCTACAAATACCGAAATGCATTGGTATGAGAAAGCTATTTTGGGTATATTTAAGGAAATAAAACAAATTGTACAAGTCTATAATAAGGTAAGTTTAATAATCTAGAAATAATTTAATTGTTATTTTACTTTATTTACTTATAATATTTTGCATTTTCTAAACTTTTGTTGTTTTAAAATTGTTTTAAATTTTCTATTTTTTTTTTCAATTTTCCAGAATATAACCTCCAGTAGTGACAACTTGTTACAAATTGCACAATTTTATTTGAAAATTCTTAGATTGCTTATTAATTATTCCAGGAATAAAATTAAAACATTTCCAGCTACAAAGGAATTCTTGGAAATATATTCATTTTGTCAGCAGTAAGTTAGATTTGAAAATGTTCTGATATATTATCCTCAATTTGCACAAATTAATTATTTTAGTGAAATGTTGAAAAACAAAAATCCCAAATTGAGTTATTTATTCGAAAAGGTCTATTTGATATATTTTCTTTAATACACACTGAAAATGATATGGTAGAGGTAAGTTTTTAAATTGTTTTTCTTTTTATAAATAATAAATTTTGTTAATTTTTGTAAAGTGCCTTTTACATCATCTTAAATATGATGTGAATAACTTCGAATCATGTGAATTAATACAGGACTTTCTTAAAGTTAAGGTGGAACATTGTGTTAATAATGGTTTAAATGTTACACCCGAAGTAGATGTATTATTGAAGTTTTATAATTGTTTATTTGAAGGTATATTTTTTTGCAAAGAAACTGAAAAACATTTAAATATAATTTTAACTTTAAAGGACCTTTAATATTTGTCGATAAGGATAAATATAATAAAATATTGGAATATTTTGTTGCTTTAACTGCTTTGGACACAAGCTATAAACTACATAAGAAATTGTGTGAATATGTAGTAGACTCAGCTTGGATAAGAGCTTACACCAGTATGGAAATATTAAACATGTATTACAGGTAAAGTTTTAGATTCTTAAGTTATGTTATATGAATTCAAATCATTGAAAAAATTTACTTACTCTACAGAAAGTCATAGAAACAAGGTAGTTTTCGGCATTCTTATAATTATGGAATAAATAAGAAATGTGCCAGCAAATCTAATATGTATATTGTTTAGTGATTCCACAGTTTGCTTGAAATGAATTCAAATTTATTTTAAATGGGATAAATAATTTATATTCAATACAGACAGGGATCTTCTAGTTCTATTTTAGTTCTAGGTCAGATATAGTTCAGTTCTAGTTCATTTCTAGTTCAGTTCTAGTTCTAGTTCAGTTCTAGTTCATTTCTAGTTCAGTTCTAGTTCAGTTCTAGTTCAGTTCTAGTTCAGTTTTAATTCAATTCTAGTTCTAGTTCAGTTCTAGTTCAGTTCTAGTTCAGTTCTAGTTCAGTTCTTAGTTCAGCTCTAGTTCAGTTCTAGTTCAGTTCTAGTTCTGTTCTAGTTCAGTTCTAGTTCTAGTTCAGTTCTAGTTCAGTTCTAGTTCAGTTCTAGTTCAGTTCAAGTTCCAGTTCAAGTTCAGTTCTTAGTTCAGTTCTAGTTCAGTTCTAGTTCAGTTCTAGTTCAGTTCTGCTTCAGGTTCTAGTTCAGTTCTAGTTCTAGTTCTAGTTCAGTTCTAGTTCAGTTCTAGTTCAGTTCAGTTCAGTCTAGTTCAGTTCTAGTTCAGTTCTAGTTCAGTTCTAGTTCAGTTCTAGTTCAGTTCTAGTTCAGTTCTAGTTCAGTTCTAGTTCAGTTTCTAAGTTCTAGTTCAGTTCTAGTTCAGTTTTTTCCTTTAGTTCAGTTCTAAGATAGTCAGTTCTAGTTCAGTTCTAGTTCAGTTCTAGTTCAGTTCTAGTTCAGTTCTAGTTCAGTTCTAGTTCAGTTCTAGTTCAGTTTAGTTTCAGTTCTAGTTCAGTTCTAGTTCAGTTCTAGTTCAGTTCTAGTTCAGTTCTAGTTCAGTTCTAGTTCAGTTCTAGTTCAGTTCTAGTTCAGTTCTAGTTCAGTTCTAGTTCAGTTCTAGTTCAGTTCTAGTTCAGTTCTAGTTCAGTTCTAGTTCAGTTCTAGTTCAGTTCTAGTTCAGTTCTAGTTCAGTTCTAGTTCAGTTCTAGTTCAGTTCTAGTTCAGTTCTAGTTCAGTTCTAGTTCAGTTCTAGTTCAGTTCTAGTTCAGTTCTAGTTCAGTTCTAGTTCAGTTCTAGTTCAGTTCTAGTTCAGTTCTAGTTCAGTTCTAGTTCAGTTCTAGTTCAGTTCTAGTTCAGTTCTAGTTCAGTTCTAGTTCAGTTCTAGTTCAGTTCTAGTTCAGTTCTAGTTCAGTTCTAGTTCAGTTCTAGTTCAGTTCTAGTTCAGTTCTAGTTCAGTTCTAGTTCAGTTCTAGTTCAGTTCTAGTTCAGTTCTAGTTCAGTTCTAGTTCAGTTCTAGTTCAGTTCTAGTTCAGTTCTAGTTCAGTTCTAGTTCAGTTCTAGTTCAGTTCTAGTTCTGTTCAGTTCTAGTTCCTTCTAGTTCAGTTCTAGTTCAGTTTCGTTCAGTTCTAGTCAGTTCTAGTTCAGTTCTAGTTCAGTTCTATTCAGTTCTAGTTCAGTTCTCGTTCAGTTCTAGTTCAATTCTAGTCAGTTTAGTTCAGTTCTAGTTCAGTTCTAGTCAGTTCTAGTTCAGTTCTAGTTCAGTTCTAGTTCAGTTCTAGTTCAGTTCTAGTTCAGTTCTAGTTCAGTTCTAGTCAGTTCGTAGTTCAGTTCTAGTTCAGTTCTAGTTCAGTTCTAGTTCAGTTCTAGTTCAGTTCTAGTTCAGTTCTAGTTCAGTTCTAGTTCGTTCTAGTTCAGTTCTAGTCAGTTCTAGTTCAGTTCTAGTTCAGTCTAGTTCAGTTCTAGTTCAGTTCTAGTTTCAGTTCTAGTTCAGTTCTAGTTCAGTTCTAGTTCAGTTCTAGTTCAGTTCTAGTTCAGTTCTAGTTCAGTTCTAGTTCAGTTCTAGTTCAGTTCTAGTTCAGTTCTAGTTCAGTTCTAGTTCAGTTCTAGTCAGTCTAGTTCAGTTCTAGTTCAGTTTCTTTAGTTCAGTTCTAGTTCAGTTCTAGTTCAGTTCTAGTTCAGTTCCTAGTTCAGTTCTAGTCAGTTCTAGTTCTAGTTCAGTTCTAGTTCAGTTCTAGTTCAGTTCTAGTTCAGTTCTAGTTCAGTTCTAGTTCAGTTCTAGTTCAGTTCTAGTTCAGTTCTAGTTCAGTTCTAGTTCAGTTCTAGTTCAGTTCTAGTTCAGTTCTAGTTCAGTTCTAGTTCAGTTCTAGTTCAGTTCTAGTTCAGTTCTAGTTCAGTTCTAGTTCAGTTCTAGTTCAGTTCTAGTTCAGTTCTAGTTCAGTTCTAGTTCAGTTCTAGTTCAGTTCTAGTTCAGTTCTAGTTTCAGTTCTAGTTCAGTTCTAGTTCAGTTCTAGTTCAGTTCTAGTTCAGTTCTAGTTCAGTTCTAGTTCAGTTCTAGTTCAGTTCTAGTTCAGTTCTAGTTCAGTTCTAGTTCAGTTCTAGTTCAGTTCTAGTTCAGTTCTAGTTCAGTTCTAGTTCAGTTCTAGTTCAGTTCTCGTTCAGTTCTAGTTCAGTTCTAGTTCAGTTCTAGTTCAGTTCTAGTTCAGTTCTAGTTCAGTTCTAGTTCAGTTCTAGTCAGTTCTAGTTCAGTTCTAGTTCAGTTCTAGTTCAGTTCTAGTTCAGTTCTAGTTCAGTTCTAGTTCAGTTCTAGTTCAGTTCTAGTTCAGTTCTAGTTCAGTTCTAGTTCAGTTCTAGTTCAGTTCTAGTTCAGTTCTAGTTCAGTTCTAGTTCAGTTCTAGTTCAGTTCTAGTTCAGTTCTAGTTCAGTTCTAGTTCAGTTCTAGTTCAGTTCTAGTTCAGTTCTAGTTCAGTTCTAGTTCAGTTCTAGTTCAGTTCTAGTTCAGTTCTAGTTCAGTTCTAGTTCAGTTCTAGTTCAGTTCTAGTTCAGTTCTAGTTCAGTTCTAGTTCAGTTCTAGTTCAGTTCTAGTTCAGTTCTAGTTCAGTTCTAGTTCAGTTCTAGTTCAGTTCTAGTTCAGTTCTAGTTCAGTTCTAGTTCAGTTCTAGTTCAGTTCTAGTTCAGTTCTAGTTCAGTTCTAGTTCAGTTCTAGTTCAGTTCTAGTTCAGTTCTAGTTCAGTTCTAGTTCAGTTCAGTTTCTAGTTCAGTTCTAGTTCAGTTCTAGTTCAGTTCTAGTTCATTTCTAGGTCAGTTCTAGTTCAGTTCAGTGCAGTCTAGTCAGTTCTAGTTCAGTTCTAGTTCAGTTCTAGTTCATTCTAGTTAGTCAGAGGTAACCAGTCGTAGGGAACCTTTGGGTAAGTGTAAAATTTAAAAAACCGACCTCGACCAATATTTGTTGCTTGTTTTTCTTCTGAGTTTTGACCGACGATTAGTAGTACAAACAATTAGCAAATGTATTCTAATGACATCTGTTTATAAAAGTTTAGATTGCTACCCTTTTGCTTCTATAGTAAACAACATATTTATTATATTTCAAAAACCCTCTAAATTTCAGTTACATTTTCAAACAACGAAAAACTGATACCAATTTCAAATGTTTGGAGTTTTGGCTTAAAGTGTGGAATAAATTAAACCAATCTAATGAAATTTTAAGAAAACATAAAAAACTAGTTGAAATTTTACTTAAAACCATCTTACACCATACAAACACTGATATACTACAACAAAACGTTTCTAATAAATATGAAAATGTGGAAATTATACTATTATTAAGTGGCAGGGAAACTGAACAACATCGGCAATATTTACAAACAACTTTGGTGAAAAATTTAAATAAATTACAAAAACGTCAGATAAATATTACAACATACACAGAATTGGTAAGAATTTATAAATTTAATTTATTTTTTGATTATTTAGCATTTTATTTTAAATTTCAGCTCAACTTATTGGAAATCTGTAAACTCAAACCACAACTAATAAATCATAATATCCAGGAATGCCTCTTAAATACATTTACCAGTTTAATTTCTTTAGCAGCCCAGGAACTTAAAAAATTTCGTGAATTTATAAATAAAACTCTAAGAATATTCTATTTAAAACATGATAAGCAACTTAATGACAAACTATTATTATTTTTATTCGAACATGAACAGCAATGCTTTACTATAAAAAGTGTATTTCTAATAGAATTTTTGCTACAACAAAAACCCGATTCTACTAAACTATTACAAACGCTACAAACCTCTGACAAACAACAGACTACTAACCTAAGCAATTTGCTAGAACATACAACTCTAAACAAGGAGCTAATAGATTTAAAAGTTTTTCAAGATTTAAGCAAAACTTTACAACAATCAAGTAGCCCTGAAATGGATTCACAACAAATTACAAAGAAGCCACGTCTTGATAAAGGTAATTTTTCAAATATTAAATTTATTTTAAATGATCTAAATGCAAACACACAAAAACTTTTACAAATTGAACGTTCGACATTTGATGCAAATGATATTGCTTTAATACAAGTGATCAGAAGCAATCTAAACAAATGTTTAAGCAAGTAAATTATACATGTAAAAAAGGGTTTTTTGTTTATTATTAAAATTATATTAAACTTAAATTTATATACACAATTTTTAACTTAAAAATAAAATTATCCTATAACTAAAATCTAAAAATAAAACGGCAAGGTTTTTTAAAATAATACATTCACAGTTAAAATAATTTACTTAAAACTAATTTAGGTATCATTATTGCTTTTGAAATAAAGCTATTGTTATATTTTTACGTTGCAATGAATTTATTATACGATCATAGGTTGCTTCTTCCTCTTCATTTTGCATTAAAATGCCTAAAGAAATGATAATTTATGATATGTTATCCAGTATAATGTTTATTAAAGTTGGTAGACTTACCGGCAAAACTGGCGGACATAAAGCAGACTATACTGCCCACAATGAAAGCTCTAAAAGCTACTGATGTTATGAGGCCTCTACGTTTTGGTGCCATAGCACCCAACGAACCAATTAATATGCCCAGCGAACTGGGATTAGCAAAGCCACAAATCGCAAATGTTGCAATACCGGCACTGCGGGCCTATAAGGATTTGAAAATTTAAAGTTTTAATAAATTCTGTTTAGAAATGTACATCTTTGTCGTTGCAGTAAGCTCGGTCCTAGTTCAGTTCAAGTTCAGTTCAAGTTCAGTTCAAGTTCAGTTCAAGTTCAGTTCAAGTTCAGTTCTAGTTCAGTTCAGTTCAGTTCTAGTTCAGTTCTAGTTCTAGTTCAGTTCTAGTTCAGTTCTAGTTCAGTTCTAGTTCAGTTCTAGTTCAGTTCTAGTTCAGTTCTAGTTCAGTTCTAGTTCAGTTCTAGTTCAGTTCTAGTTCAGTTCTAGTTCTGTTCTAGTTCAGTTCTAGTTCAGTTCTAGTTCAGTTCTAGTTCAGTTCTAGTTCAGTTCTAGTTCAGTTCTAGTTCAGTTCTAGTTCAGTTCTAGTTCAGTTCTAGTTCAGTTCTAGTTCAGTTCTAGTTCAGTTCTAGTTCAGTTCTAGTTCAGTTCTAGTTCAGTTCTAGTTCAGTTCTAGTTCAGTTCTAGTTCAGTTCTAGTTCAGTTCTAGTTCAGTTCTAGTTCAGTTCTAGTTCAGTTCTAGTTCAGTTCTAGTTCAGTTCTAGTTCAGTTCTAGTTCAGTTCTAGTTCAGTTCTCAGTTCTAGTCAGTTCTAGTTCAGTTCTAGTTCAGTTCTAGTTCAGTTCTAGTTCAGTTCTAGTTCAGTTCTAGTTCAGTTCTAGTTCAGTTCTAGTTCAGTTCTAGTTCAGTTCTAGTTCAGTTCTAGTTCAGTTCTAGGTTTCTAGTTCAGTTCTAGTTCGTAGTCAGTTCTAGTTCAGTTCTAGTCAGTTCTAGTTCAGTTCTAGTTCAGTTCAGTTCATTTCTAGTTCAGTTCTAGTTCAGTTTCTAGTTCAGTTCTAGTTCAGTTCTAGTTCAGTTCTAGTTCAGGTTCTAGTTCAGTTCTAGTTCAGTTCTAGTTCAGTTCTAGTTCAGTTCTAGTTCAGTTCTAGTTCCGTCGAGTTCTAGTTCAGTTCTAGTTCAGTTCTAGTTCAGTTCTAGTTCCAGTTCTAGTCAGTCTAGTTCAGTTCTAGTCAGTTCTAGTTAGTTCTAGTTCAGTTCTAGTTCAGTTCTAGTTCAGTTCTAGTTCAGTTCTAGTTCAGTTCTAGTTCAGTTCTAGTTCAGTTCTAGTTCAGTTCTAGTTCAGTTCTAGTTCAGTTCTAGTTCAGTTCTAGTTCAGTTCTAGTTCAGTTCTAGTTCAGTTCTAGTTCAGTTCTAGTTCAGTTCTAGTTCAGTTCTAGTTCAGTTCTAGTTCAGTTCTAGTTCAGTTCTAGTTCAGTTCTAGTTCAGTTCTAGTTCAGTTCTAGTTCAGTTCTAGTTCAGTTCTAGTTCAGTTCTAGTTCAGTTCTAGTTCAGTTTTAGTTCAGTTCTACTTCAGTTCTAGTTAAGTTCTAGTTCTAGATATAAACAAGTTTTGACAAATATATTTTCAACTCACCCCTATAGCTTTAGAAGTTATTAAAACGCCCAATTTTTCATATGCCACAAATTCATTGATAATTGACTTAGTAGCAATTACTTTTGCCACTGCATCACAATCATCCCACGGTACACCCATAATCCAGGCTAATGGTATAAAGATTTTCGAGAATAGCCATTCGAAATCGATGTAATCTACACCCACCAATGTGCCAAACCAATTGACCACCGCATTTAAAAAGGCGATAAAGGCTACAAAAGCCACTATATTGGAAATAATACCCAAAACAATGGGCACAGCATTACTGGCACCATTCGAGGCAGCATCTAAAATCGAAGAATCTTCTCTAAAACACAATGAAAAAAAACATTATTATTTAATAAGCAGAATCACTCTAAAACTTACGATTTCTCCAATTCTATATTATCTGAGGTGGTTTTACTTTCCTCCGTTTCGGGCATATATAATTTCGATATGGCCAAGGTGGCGGGGGCAGCCATAACACTAGATGTTATCAAATGGGCTGCTGAAGCACCAAAACTTAAATAAGCCGCTAATACTGTACCGGAAACTGTAGCGAAGCCAGAAACCATAATGGAATGTATTTCACTAGCAGTCAATTTCTTAATATAGGGTCGTATGAGTAAAGGACTTTCCGACATTCCCAAAAATATATTGGCGGCCGCAGTAACACTTTCACATACGGTTGTACCTAACATTTGCTGTAAAATCCAACCCAATTTCAAAACAACCCATTGCATGGCGCCCAAGTAGTAGAGGATTGATATAAAGAAACTAAAGAAGAATATCACGGATAGTATTGCAAAGGCAAATACACCCTGATCTATAATAGTATCACCATAAACGAAACGACTACCCTCATCGGCAAAGGACAAGAAAGTGGCTGTCTTATTGCCAATACACTCAAAGATGCTACGGCCCACACTCCAACGTATACAGATGACACCGAGGAAAAATTGGCACGCTATGCCGGTAATTACAATGCGCCATTTAATGGCTGAACGTGCTGTTGAGAACATATAACCGAGCAGTATAAAACAGCAAGGTCCAATCAGTGAGATCAGCTTCTCTGGTTCATCTCTAGTCTCGAAATACAAAAAGATGACCAATACCAGCACAAGCAAACCAATAAGTACGGAGGATATAAATCTGAAAAGAAAATTTTATATCTTCGCCATAACATTAGCCATTTGTCTTCCCTACCTTGTTCTACTAAATTTCATCCACCATTTATCTAAGGGCTTTAAGTAGAGGCGATGTAAACGTTTACCCACCATGGGTTTAAAAATATAATAATAGATTAGACCCAAATATATAAAACCAAGTAATAAGACCAAAAATCCATAGCCACTGCAAAAACGTATTGAACACTGCAACTCATCGCCATAATAACATTCATCCTCTTTGTTAATTAAAATATTTGTTAAATTAATAAAATTTTTTATATAATTTTTAAATTAAAGATTTCACTTACTTTGATCAATATAATAATAGGTGGCATAACCAAAATATGCTCCTACCGCTGCGTGTAGTATAAATAATAATGATCGTTTGGTCCATATTTCTAAAGTTGTTTTCGGTTTTATTACTTTCTCTTTATCTTCAAATTCAGCAATTTGAAATTCAGTCTTATAGTTTTCAACACCATTTTCTAAGGTCTGTAAATTTTTTTGAGGAATTATTATAGAAAATTTTATATTTTTTTTAATTATGTGAAAGCTTTACATACCTCATCAATAGTATAAGCTTTATTGATTTCGCCTTCTTTTGATTCTTCCATTGTGCTAAATGTAAAATTAAGATGTTTTATTAGTTTCTAGTTAGGAAATTCTATATAAAATTTGTAACAAATTTTCCACTCAATTCCTTATTCTTAGTCTAGTCTATAGACTAGTGTATAGTCTAGTCTATAGACTAGTGTATAGTCTAGTCTATAGTCTAGTCTATAGTCTAGTCTATAGTCTAGTCTATAGTCTAGTCTATAGTCTAGTCTATAGTCTAGTCTATAGTCTAGTCTATAGTCTAGTCTATAGTCTAGTCTATAGTCTAGTCTATAGTCTAGTCTATAGTCTAGTCTAGTCTAGTCTATAGTCTAGTCTATAGTCTAGTCTATAGTCTAGTCTATAGTCTAGTCTATAGTCTAGTCTATAGTCTAGTCTATAGTCTAGTCTATAGTCTAGTCTATAGTCTAGTCTATAGTCTAGTCTATAGTCTAGTCTATAGTCTAGTCTATAGTCTAGTCTATAGTCTAGTCTATAGTCTAGTCTATAGTCTAGTCTATAGTCTAGTCTATAGTCTAGTCTATAGTCTAGTCTATAGTCTAGTCTATAGTCTAGTCTATAGTCTAGTCTATAGTCTAGTCTATAGTCTAGTCTATAGTCTAGTCTATAGTCTAGTCTATAGTCTAGTCTATAGTCTAGTCTATAGTCTAGTCTATAGTCTAGTCTATAGTCTAGTCTATAGTCTAGTCTATAGTCTAGTCTATAGTCTAGTCTATAGTCTAGTCTATAGTCTAGTCTATAGTCTAGTCTATAGTCTAGTCTATAGTCTAGTCTCTAGTCTAGTCTATAGTCTAGTCTATAGTCTAGTCTAGTCTATAGTCTAGTCTATAGTCTAGTCTATAGTCTAGTCTATAGTCTAGTCTATAGTCTAGTCTAGTCTATAGTCTAGTCTATAGTCTAGTCTAGTCTAGTCTATAGTCTAGTCTATAGTCTAGTCTATAGTCTAGTCTATAGTCTAGTCTATAGTCTAGTCTATAGTCTAGTCTATAGTCTAGTCTATAGTCTAGTCTATAGTCTAGTCTATAGTCTAGTCTATAGTCTAGTCTATAGTCTAGTCTATAGTCTAGTCTATAGTCTAGTCTATAGTCTAGTCTATAGTCTAGTCTATAGTCTAGTCTATAGTCTAGTCTATAGTCTAGTCTATAGTCTAGTCTATAGTCTAGTCTATAGTCTAGTCTATAGTCTAGTCTATAGTCTAGTCTATAGTCTAGTCTATAGTCTAGTCTATAGTCTAGTCTATAGTCTAGTCTAGTCTATAGGCTAGTCTATAGTCTAGTCTATAGTCTAGTCTATAGTCTAGTCTATAGTCTAGTCTAGTCTAGTCTATAGTCTATAGTCTAGTCTATAGTCTAGTCTATAGTCTAGTCTATAGTCTAGTCTATAGGCTAGTCTATAGTCTAGTCTATAGTCTAGTCTATAGTCTAGTCTATAGTCTAGTCTATAGTCTAGTCTATAGTCTAGTCTATAGTCTAGTCTATAGTCTAGTCTATAGTCTAGTCTATAGTCTAGTCTATAGTCTAGTCTATAGTCTAGTCTATAGTCTAGTCTATAGTCTAGTCTATAGTCTAGTCTATAGTCTAGTCTATAGTCTAGTCTATAGTCTAGTCTATAGTCTAGTCTATAGTCTAGTCTATAGTCTAGTCTATAGTCTAGTCTATAGACTAGTCTAAATTCTAGTCTTGTTTATTGTTTGAACAGATGTTCATTTTCTAAATTAAATCATTTCCTGCAATCATCTATGTATTAGTGAAAGACAATACATTTGATTAATAACACTGTTTAATAAAGTAATAAATAACTTTTATTTACGTATAACTTTCTATTATAAATAATCACTAACTTATCATTTAATTTTTTTATAAAAAGAAATTACTTTTTTATAGATTAGATTTTGATTTTATTAATTGTTGTTAAATATTTATTAAAGTTTATCAAGTGTATTTTTAATAACATTGTAAATCGTTTGTCTATCAATAGAAAAGGAGTAGATTTGATTACATTATTGAAGTATAAGTTTTCTTGGCCACATGTTGCTGCAACAAAAACGATTGCAACATAAGAATGCAATATCACTAATTAGCATACAATATGACCAAAAACCGATTACAATTACTTGTAATTTTAATGGAAGTTTTGACAATTACAATTACTTGTAATTGCAATTGAAGTTTCCAAGTAAAATTACATGTAATTGTAATTTAGGTATTACTAATTACAAAATTACATGTAATTATAAGGAATAAAATTTACAATTACAAGTAATTGTAACTGGAAATTCTTCAATTACAATTAGAAGTAATTATAATTGGCAAAACTTCAATTATAATTACAATCAATTAAAATTACAAATAATTGTAATTGGATAAACTTCAATTACAATTACAAGTAATTGTAATTGGTGAATCTTCAATTACAATTACTTGAAATGTAATCGTAATTGAAAATGTAGTCATTATCCCCCATGCCTGCTAGTAAATAGGTTTCACGAGTAACTGCAGGTTCTATATCCATTTATTTCCAGAAACTAGGTTGAATCCCTTGATCCTCAGTCTACTTTTAGTTCTTACTCATTTTTCTTTTCTCTCTGCTTTTCTAAATTATTCTCTAACTCTTTGTAGCATAACTCTTCTTAACCTATCTTTGTTTATCAAATTTGTTATGACATCTGAAAGTCCAATCTGTCGACTTTAAGAAGTCCTAATTTCTGTTAAATCTTCTTCCTTGTTCGAGAAATTTTCAACTGCTTTCAAGCTTTATGTTAAGATATCTCGAAAATTGAGCAGATAACAAAGATGTCTTCGCGGTGTTTAAACGTCTCAAATATGACCAAAAAGGAGATTTTTTAGAACATGATATCTTGAAATGCTAAAGTATACTTGGGGCTCTAGGTTAAAAATTTATCGGCTTATGTTATCCGCGTTTATGATATATAAGTTTGAAATTAATATTTCACTTTACACATTATTTATAATTTCACTTTATTTTCAATTCGCATATAAAGCAAAAACTTATCAAGCTTTCGATTTTAAAGTTTGTGCAATTTTTACTAACAACCATTCCAGTCCATTCCAGTTTAATGTAATTTACACATTTTTTTTTGAAATTTGTCATAAAGATCTTGTTTTGTTTTGTTACAAATTTTAATTTTTAATTAAAATTCTTACACGTTTGTGTTTTTTTTATCAATTCACGTTTCGTTTAGAAAATTTTTCAATTAATAATTAAACTTGTTGCTGCATCAAACGTCAATATGGAACTAATAGTCAAATATATTTCAAATGTCATTATTAGCGATAGTTTTTCACGTTTATTTTTTCTATAAAAACCACTTCACCTTGTCTTGAGTTCTTTTTATTTTTTTTGGAAAACACTTAATGATTTATATAATCTAATAAAAAGGCGTTAAATATACAACAAATTTATTAAAACAAAGTACCCTACACACAAAGATAAAATATATCAAAAATTTTGTTTTAGATTGCAAATGTGCTAAGTCTATTTTTCTAAAAAACTGAAGTTTTCCTAATAAAACTGCTAGATGTTAAAGCAATCGATTAGAAAAATGTTTTAGGTTTTCTAATTTGCAATGATTTTTGTTTATTTTGTTTAATTATTGGAACATTTTTTAAGTGTATTACCTTTAAAAGGCGACTTTTACCTCTTAACAGATTTTCTTTAACCGGCATTAACTAACTTCTAGTACATATCTTATCGTTTTTACGCTAATAAATGAAACGTTTCAAATATGTACTCGTAAATGAACATTTTTTAATAACCCTATTGACGTGTGTTACTTGTAATACATTTTTAAATTGATTTTTTTTCGTCGTTTTTTTTCAGCTACTTAATAAACAAAATATCTAACACAATTGTACTTTTGTTTATAATGAACAATTATACGTTTCTCATTATCATGTATGTACATTTCGGGGTTACGTTTCGTATCGCAGGTATAATCTTATCGTGAGATTATTATACTTTTATGTTTGAAGTATCATATCGTTTGTACTCGTCTAATAATTCGTTAATTTAATGTCAAAATAAAAACAATTCTAAATGTAGGTTTGAAGAGATAAAACAAATTTGCATTCATAGTTTTGCAGTTTCATTTGGAAAATCTTATCACAATGAGTGTTTTTTTTAAGAAACAATGCAAAATGGTTGCTTTTTGCAACATGTTGCTGGAATTTTATTTAAAACATGTTTAGCAACATTGTTATCTATATAAAAGAATCAATATGCATATCCTAATCTGGGAAATTTATTGTTTTTTTCATAAAACATTTTGTTTAAGACCATAAACTTATAATTATGTATTATTATTTACTATAATTATACCCTACACCACTTCAGTGGGGAGGGTATATTGGGTTTGTGCTGATGTTTGTAACGCACAATAATATTGGTCCACCTTAAAGTATACCAATCGCCTCAGAATCATTTTCTGAGTCGATTTAGCTATGTCCGTCCGTCTGTCCGTCCGTCCATGTAAACCTTGTAATCAAACTACAGGTCGCAATTTTGAAGATAATTCAATGAAATTTGGTACATGATCTTCTATTGTCCCAGGGACGAAGCCTATTGAAAATGGTTAAGATCGTTCCATTATTTCACCTAGCCCCCATACAACTGAACCCCAATGAAATTATGCACATGATCTTTTATGGTACCGTAAACGAAGCCTATTGACAATGGTTAACATCGGTCTATTATTTCACCTAGCCCCCATACGACTGATCCCCCCGAATAGGGCTTTTAAACTTTGTAATCAAACTATAGGTCGCAATTTTGGAGATAATTCAATGAAATTTGGCACAAGATCTTTTATGGTACCGTAAACGAAGCCTGTTGAAAATGGTTTACATCGGTTCATTATTTCACCTAGCCCCCATACAACTGAACCCGTCGAATAGTTCATAATTATGTTTAATATACTCATATCTCGACAAAAAGCTGCAAAAACCAAGTTCTATACAAGATTTGATGACCCT
This sequence comes from Lucilia sericata, assembly GCF_015586225.1. Classification (NCBI taxonomy): domain Eukaryota; kingdom Metazoa; phylum Arthropoda; class Insecta; order Diptera; family Calliphoridae; genus Lucilia; species Lucilia sericata. Next base: position 29,818 of record NW_023995592.1, on the reverse strand, counting down.
CACGAATTCCATAATAATAGGTCCTCATATGACCCTAGCCCCTATGAAAAGCCCCCATCAAAATATGACTTAAATGTCCACAATGTTATTCAACAATAAACGGCTTAAGTATGTATATCTGAGGCAAGGTACAATTCAATTTAAATGCTTTATTATGGCAAATAAATCACATTATATTTTTGTCAAAGGTGTAGGGTATTATATGGTCGGCCTCGCCCGACTATAATTTCTTACTTGTTTCTAAAATAAAATTGTTTATATAAGATTAATAAATGTTTAGAAACACTTATTAGTATTTTTAAAATTATTAATCTTTATCTCACAAATCATTGCTGAAGTTTATTAAAAAATAAATTCCGTTTTTATCAGCAACATATTTATTATATTTCTTAAAAGTTAAACTAATTTCATAGTTACGTTATGAATGACTAAAGTCTTTGCCTCATATGACGTTTTAATAATAATTTATGGTCCTTACATACCATGATTTATGATCTTATGACCAAGTTTTTTTTTTTTTTTGAGTAAAATTCGTTTAAATTTTCGGTTTTCATTGACAAGTTGGAAATATTTAGGTAATTAAAGGTTATAGACGATGTAATGAAAAAGTAAAACAAGTAGGAAATTATACTCGGGCATGGCCGACCATATAATACTCTACACCATGAGTATATTTTAACAATTTATATTTTTCATAAAGAAACTTTTATGTTGACTTTTACCATAATTCCAAAGTATTTAAGTAATTTATTGGTAAAAAACAAATGAGGCTTTATATAGGATATAGGTCAAACATGGACCGATTCTCATGAAATTTGGGAAAAGGATATATTTTTAAATAACAGTTAGTCATTGCGATACAAAATGGTTACAAGTCAATTTTTGACGTTTAAGACATTTTTGAAGGGCGGTTTGTATGGGGGCTAGGGTCAAATAAGGGCCGATCATTACGAAAATCTGTAAAATAAACGACCGATTTCAACCATTTTCAATAGGCTTTGTTCCTTTGCCAAAAAATTTCCAAATTTCCAGCCGGACAGACGGACGGACATGTCTTAATCGACTCAAAAAGTGATTCTGAATCGATCGGTATACTTTAAGGTGTAGGAGCAATATTTGTGTGTGTTAGAAACATCACAAACGTATAATACCCTTTCCCACTATAGTGGTGTAGGGTATAAAAATAATAGCAGGATAAGCACCGGTCAGAAGTTACCGTATACTTGTTATTAATATTAATTTGCTTTGAACTTTTTGACGCCAAACACCGATGACCAATATATGACAATGGGTTAAATTCTATAAAATGCGATGTCATTACAAACCATGGTTTTTATATTTGTTACGTTTATTTCGCGAAATATTTTACAAGTGAAAATTCAGCATACCTAACTTTAATAGGACCATAAATCCAACATAAAGCATCGGTCCATATTATCGAAATTAAGGCAAAATTCAATGTAAATGAATTTCCTATATACTGATAACTAGTATAGGATATATTGCCTGTATTGTTATTCCATTTGTAACATTGGTCGTAGATTCTCAAAACTGTATCCATTAGGCTGGAATGGATATACTTTTGGATAACAAATATGTTACTGCTGATGTTCCCACTGCTGATCATTTTAAGATATCATTTCTCAAAATTTTGTTCAAGAGATAAAAAGGTGCCACATTAAGGTTTTCCCGATTTTTATCATATTTTACGTAGAGGAATGATATTAAATTTTGTTATTATGTAAAAAGTCTTTACGAGGCACTTTCAATGACGTCTATTTTAAAAATACTAAAATTCTATATTTTTACAGAAATATTAAGTAATTTTAAATTTTTATACCCTACACCACTTTAGTGGGGAGGGTATATTGGATTTGTGCTGATGTTTGTAACATACAAAAATATTCGTCCTAGACCCACCTTAAAGTATACCAATCGGCTTAGAATCGTTTTCTGAGTCGATTAAGCTATGTCCGTTCGTCCGTCTGGCTGGCTGGCTTACTGTCCATGTAAACCTTGTGCGCAAGGTACAGGTCGCAATTTTCAAGATAATTGGATGAAATTTGGCACACACGTTTTATTTGACCCAAGGACAAAGCCTATTGAAAATATTTCACCTAGCCCCCATAGAACAGAACCCCCCGAAAAGGGCTTCTGAGCTCATAATTATGTTAAATATACAGATATATCGATAAAATACGGCACAACTAAGTATTATAGAAGTCTTGATGACCCTGCCAAATTTCATAAAGATCGGGCCCCATTTGACCCTAGCTCCCATACAAAGTCTTCTTCAGAAAATTACTTGAATGTCCCAAATTAACTTATAAACACAAATATCGCGATGAAATTCAGCACAATAAAATATTATGTAAATATAAATATATTCAAAAAATTTTATCGAGCTTGGTCCATATTTGCCCCTAGCCCCCATATAAAGCCTCTTTCAGAAAATTAGTTTTTCATCCATAAATTGCTTAAATGTATCGGAACAAGGGAATATTGAAGATAAATGCTTTATTATGAAAAATAAATCACATTTAATATTCATAACTGGTGTAGGGTATCATATGGTCGGTCACGCCCGACTATACTTTCTTACTTGTTACATATAATTTTATTTAGTGTAATTAATTTAAAATATATGTAGTGCAATGGTTTTGATATGATATTAACCGAATAGAAATAGTACATATGTATGTACGTCTAAATTTGAAAGATATTATTTACCTATTTATTTTTTGCAATAATTATACTTATATGTATAATATATACTTAGTTAATATCGTATCAAAACTTTTTAATATTTTAACTTTATAATTCATTCGTATCACACCATTTTGAGCGCGTCATAAGGGGGTTTCCAAATATTTTAAATAGGTAGACTTGTCTTTTAAAATTTTTATTAGTTTTTAATGTTTAACACGTTTCTGTGACAAACACGTTTTTATACAGCCAATGAGTGGGTTTTAGGGGTTTAGAGAGTGCAGGAAACTTTGTAACATTTCAAACTTCAATATTTAATATCGCGATATATCGTTTAAATGTTATTTACAAGACACCAGTCGAATTTTCAACAGACAGACAGACGAGCGGTTATGTCTAGGGTCCACTATCAATATTTCGATGTATTACAAAAGAAATTACAAAATTCTTATACCTCTACCTATGTAAATGTTGGAGATTGGTTCAAACTTTGGTTAACTGTTGTAGATGGTTGTCTGGTTGAACTTGCTCCACTAACTTCCTTATTTATTTTAGTGCATTATTTTGCACATTACCTTGAATTAGCATTCAAAGTGGGTATGTATGCTAATTAATGATCTAATTCAAACTGCAGAAATATGTAATAAATTTATGTTATCATACATTTAATATTAAATATTTGCATGAAATTGTTATAATCATATAATTTCTAAATAAATTGTAAAGTTAAAAATTCAAGTCCAAAATAAACTAACCTAATAGGTTTCAATAAGGCACTTGAGTTTGGAGGTGTATTTCCATAATTCGTAGAAGAAAATGGAATGTTTATCAAATATGAGCATTCACATTTCTGGCTTAAAATGGACCTAAATTATAAACAAAATGTCTTTAACAGGTTTTGAAAAATAAGTAAAATACACCTGTAATTCGTTTCTATTCTATTTCTCGAGTAGATTTACTCATGCATGAGATTTCGATACTGAGATATTGATACGATTTGTTAATTAATGCTTCTCTCATTAAATCTCCAAGTTTAATCTAATGTTACTTCTTATCTTGGGGACCTTACGGTGACTTTTTACACTTGAGTGACTTGTAAAGAACATGACCCTGACGGATCATAAACAAGCACTTTTTTGAAGAACTGGAGTTATCTAATCTCTTGCCATTTTGCAGAATGAAAGGCATCATAAGTTGAGTGGATGGATACGGATATCTTTAAACCCCCACATGTACTTGATAAACCACTAGTATCGCAAACTTTAATCTCTGTAAGATCAGTTCATTATCCAACATATTGTCGTACAGTCGCTTCAATTGTAGTAGTTCTCTTCTGGGGCCACAATACCGGAAACTTATTACGAACATATAACTGCACAGTGGTTTAAACCAACATTCTCATTCTTCGATTTTTGCTTTAAGCAACAGCACTTGTACAACGAAAGGACCTCGCTATTAATCAGTACAGGGTAAGTTCTGTGGTCGAATGGTTCTTGAGCCACCATATAAGACAGTTATTCTGGTCAAACCCTAGATCAGTTGATTCCATATAGTTAAATGACTGTTCCAGTTTCAGACCCCGGCTGATCTATGAACTAGGTAGCACTTCTATTCCTCGGGATTGCAATAATACCAAGGTGAGGAAAGATACACCATAGTGAGGCAGAATATATGTATATTCTTTTGGAAATACATCGGAGGTTTCTAAACAGCTGTTTTGATCAGGGTAAAATTTGACATGGGCCTTGCCCAGGAAATTTGAAAATTGACGCCACAATTAATTAAGGGTCGGCTTGTTGGTTTTTAGACAAAAACTCTTTATCTTTAAAATAAAACTTTCTATAAGATTTATGTTTTTGTAAAAGAAATATTTATTTTCCAAAATTATTGACTTTACATCGTTGCCAATATGACCAACTTTTCAAGCCAAAACTGGGATTCTTGTGTATTCTTAATTTTTTCTAAAATATTTTCTCAGTCTCGAGAAAAATGCAGATTTAGAAATTTGTCAGAAATTAACGTTTTGGTGTATGAATGTATGACCAAACAGGTCCAATTGATTAAACGCTTATAAAATTGTTTAATTTAATAACCGATATTTTTTGTTAGTGAAAAGGGTAAGAAGGGGAAGTCGATATTCTGTACCAAAACTCATTGCTTTCAAATTTTGTTTTCGGAAATAATTAACAACTAGCTAAATTTATTTCATGAATGGCAAATTTTTAACTTTAAACCGGAACTAATGTTGTCTAGTTAAATTTAACTTAATTAAATATGATTTAAACATGACATGTGAGAATTATTTAATATTTTTTTTATTATTATTGTAGTTTAACAATAAAATAATAAAACAGATTTTCCATAAGTCGTAGTTACTCCAAAATAATAATAATAAAAATTCTTTGGTGACACTAAAATAAAAATAATCATATAGTAGTAAAAAACACTTGTTTACACTTCAGTAAAAACTCGTTAAATAAATAAACAATTGTTTTACAAATATTTGCACAATTTCACCTTTTTTTGTTTTATTTATATATTTAAAATTTATTTAGCGTTCAAATTATTATTGAGTTTTTTTTCTTGTTTGTTATTGGCGAAAAAACACCGCTGACAAAATTATTTGTGTATTTTTTTTTCAAACTTTTTTAAACTTATTCTGCGTGTTTCAATGTGAACATTTTAAAATCAACTGACGAACTAACGGACTAAAATAAAGTTAACAACTTTTTTTATTTGAGCCAATTAAATTTTAAAATGTTTTTTTTTTTTTTTTATTGTTTGATGAGAGAGATTGTTAAGTTCAAAAAAGAAAAAAGAGCAATAAAATAAGTTATATATTCAGAATTGTTGTTTATATAGAAATTTAGATTGGTGTTCGAATTTGGAGGGAATCGTTTGTTTTGATCTTTTTTTTGACATTTTGAGTATAGATCAGTCTATAACCTGTACTATAGATCAGTATATGGTTTGGACTAAGAAACACTATAGTTTGGACTAAGGATCACTCTATAGTCTGGACTACAGATCCCTTCATAGTCTGGACGATAGACGGATCTATAGTCCAGACTATAGATCAGTCAGTAGTCTGGTCTAAAAATCAGTCTGGACTATAAATCAGTCTATAGTGTAGTCTATAGTCTAAACTATAGATTAATCTATAGTCTAAACTATAGATTAATCTATAGTCTAAACTATAGATTAATCTATAGTCTAAACTATAGATTAATCTATATTCTAAACTATAGATTAATCTATATTCTAAACTATAGATTAATCTATAGTCTAAACTATAGATTAATCTATAGTCTGGACTATAGATCAGTCTATAGTCTGGACTATAGATCAGTCTATAGTCTGGTCTATAGATCAGTCTATAGTCTGGACTATAGATCAGTCTATAGTCTGGACTATAGATTACTCTATAGTCTGGACTATAGATTACTCTATAGTCTGGACTATAGATTACTCTATAGTCTGGACTATAGATTACTCTATAGTCTGGACTATAGATTACTCTATAGTCTGGACTATAGATTACTCTATAGTCTGGACTATAGATTACTCTATAGTCTGGACTATAGATTACTCTATAGTCTGGACTATAGATTACTCTATAGTCTGGACTATAGATTACTCTATAGTCTGGACTATAGATTACTCTATAGTCTGGGCTATAGATTACTCTATAGTCTGGACTATAGATTACTCTATAGTCTGGACTATAGATTACTCTATAGTCTGGACTATAGATTACTCTATAGTCTGGGCTATAGATTACTCTATAGTCTGGACTATAGATTACTCTATAGTCTGGACTATAGATTACTCTATAGTCTGGACTATAGATTACTCTATAGTCTGGACTATAGATTACTCTATAGTCTGGGCTATAGATTACTCTATAGTCTGGACTATAGATTACTCTATAGTCTGGACTATAGATTACTCTATAGTCTGGACTATAGATTACTCTATAGTCTGGACTATAGATTACTCTATAGTCTGGACTATAGATTACTCTATAGTCTGGACTATAGATTACTCTATAGTCTGGACTATAGATTACTCTATAGTCTGGACTATAGATTACTCTATAGTCTGGACTATAGATGACTCTATAGTCTGGATTATAGATTACTGTAAAGTCTGGACTTTAGATTACTCTATAGTCTGGACTATAGATTACTCTATAGTCTGGACTATAGATTACTCTATAGTCTGGACTATAGATTACTCTATAGTCTGGACTATAGATTACTCTATAGTCTGGACTATAGATTACTCTATAGTCTGGACTATAGATTACTCTATAGTCTGGACTATAGATTACTCTATAGTCTGGACTATAGATTACTCTATAGTCTGGACTATAGATTACTCTATAGTCTGGACAATAGATTACTCTAGTCTGGACTATAGATTACTCTATAGTCTGGACTATAGATTGCTGTATAGTCTGGTCTATAGATTACTCTATAGTCTGGACTATAGATTAGTCTATAGTTTGGACTATAGATTACTCTATAGTTTGGATTACAGATTACTCTATAGTGTGGACTATAGATTACTCTATAGTGTGGACTATAGATTACTCCATAGTGTTGACTATAGTTTACTCTATAGTCTGGAGTATATATTACTCTATAGTCTGGACTATAGATTACACGATAGTCTGGATTATAGTTTACTTTATAATCTGGACTATAGTTTACTCTATAGTCTGGACTATAGATTACTCTATAGTGTGGACTATAGATTACTCCATAGTGTTGACTATAGTTTACTCTATAGTATGGAGTATATATTACTCTATAGTCTGGACTATTGATTACTCTATAGTCTGGACTATAGATTACACGATAGTCTGGATTATAGTTTACTTTATAATCTGGGCTATAGTTTACTCTATAGTCTGGACTATAGATTACTCTATAGTCTATACGTAACTGTTTGTAGTGTGGACTATAGATCAGTCTATAGTCTATACAATGGATCAGACTATAGTATATGCTTTAGATCATTCTATAGTCTGTAGTATATATCAGTCTATATTGTGGGCTATAAATCAGTCGATGGTCTGGACTATAGATCTGTCTGTAGTGTGGACTATGGATCAGTCTATAGTCTGGACTGTAGATCAGTCTTTAGTCTGGACTACAGATAAATGAGTCTATTGTCTGGACAATAGGTCAGTGTAGAGAATAGTCTATAGTTCCGTTATTAGTCCGGATCAAGAGAAATGATAAGTATTTACCAAATTTTGTTCAATCGGGCGTTAAATTAAAAATTAAACATTTTCACAAAATTCAAATTCTAGAAAACAATTAAATTATTTTTATGTTCATTGCCCTCCAAAATTTGAACTAATTATGGTTTAAACAAATATTATATTAAACATTTTTTTTCGGAATAAGCGTGCTGAAGGCAATAATATGTATGACGTTTAAGTTTTATTACGTGCAATATTCACCAAAAAAATATATTTTCTAGTTTATAACGTTCGTACGAGCATATTTGCTTAATTAGCTTATTAGCACAGTTATATTAAAAAGAGAGTGTAGATCCAAACAATTTGTTAAGCGTACAGGTATGATTAGCGTTTTCTCCAACGATCGTAGGAGAATTTCAAAAAGAGAACATGATTAATATCGAAACATTTGACGAAAAATGCCAATAAAATAATGCAAAGACTCTCATGTCTCTCATGGGTTTGTAAAAATTGGAGGTCATTAATTTTGTTACTTATAAAAAAAATAATTGTTTTTAGCTTTATTTCGTTTCTTGATTTAGTAATATTGTAAATTAATTTATAACTCTGACAAACAGTATTTTTATATAGAGTTCAATAGAACTCCTTGATAAATAAATTTATTGTTACGAATATTTATAGTATTCATTTATAATACAGAGATTATTTGAATTGTTAAACATTAGGCAACATGTTGCTTAACATGTTGCTGGCGGTATTTTGTTAAAAAACATGGTTTTATGATTTTACATTGCACAGTGGGGTGATTTCGGATAAAATAAAGAAATGAGTTGATCGATGATCGTCGCTTGATTTAAATCAACATTTTATGAGGATCGTTTTAAATTTATCTCAAGTCTATAGCGATTATTCATCCGAAATATTCTCTAAATCTTGTGATATTATCCACATTGTGTTACAATTCGATAAAATTACTCTTCCAAATCTGGGGCATTTAAAAGTTAAATAAAATAGGTCTATATATTCATATCTGATAATTTTCTAATCATTTATTACGTTTGGTGGGCGTGTTTGTGTTTTTCTTCATAGAGATTATCTAAAAATCTCTAACAACACATGATTTTTATTTTGAAGCAGGATTCTTATCTAATTTTCTAGGGTAATTTACTTTTAACTGGTATATAATATAATCTAGAAATTTTGAAAATATTTATGATCAAAGTTTAATACTTAAAGTGTTAAATGAATGAAATCGCAATTTACTTAAAGGAAATTACTATAAAAAAATTAATAAACGTTTGTAGGTAAATCTTATCTATATAAATAGTAGTAGTTAATGATTAGTATATTTATAAAATTTTATTAAGTATATTATAAATTATTGGCATATTAAAGATTAAAAAAAAATTGGGAATTTTTTTGTGTCTACAAAATATTTAGCACGTTTTATATTAAAAATGATTTGTCCAAGTGTGTATCCATGTATGTAAACCTTGTGCACAGGATAATTTTGGCACATACTCTTCTTTTTTAAATGGTAAAAATCGGCCCATTCTTTCGCTTAGCCCTCATACAACTATCTATGTTAAATGTTCTTGTAACTTTCCAAAAATCTACAAAACTAAATTTTATATAAGTCTAAATGATACTGCCAATTTTCGTAATTATCGGGATTCATTTGACCCTAGCCTCCATACAAAGTCCCCTTCAAATTACTTGAAGCTCAAAATTCACTTATAAACACTAATATCACGATGAAATTCTGAATAAATGACTTCAATGTGGACGTAAATTTCTCTACCAAAATTTATAACGATAGGCCCACATAAACCCCTTGCCTCTATATAACACTTCTTTTAGAAAATCTCTTTTTATAGCCTTCACCTTCGTGAGAAGGGTATATATAAGTTTGTCATTCCGTTTGTAATTTCTATAATATAATTTTCCGACCCTATAAAGTATATATATTCTGGATCCTTATAGATAGCGGAGTCGATTTAGCCATGTCCGTCTGTCTGTCTGTCTGTCTGTGTGTATGTTGAAATCAGTTTTCAGAAGACCCCAGATATCTGCGAGATCCGAATTTTCAATAATTCTATCGGAAATACGGTTGAATAGAACGCTATTTAAAATCAGCCCAATCGGCCCATAAATAACGAAGATATGAGTAAAAATCCGAGACCTCCTCTGAAAATTTCATCAAAAATTTACTTTTTTCGTGCATGCTTATACAAAACAATAATCAAACAAAAACAAAACACAGTATCAAACGGTAAATTTTTTTTGTTATTTGTTATTGTAATTCTTGTTTATAAACACAAAGCAAAGAATGAACATCACCCCACTAAACAATTTTTGCCGAATTCGTAACGAATTCGTACCGACAGTCTGCACAAGTTCCCGATTTCGTATCCGAATTCCGTCAGAATTCGTTACGAAAATCGTATGAAAGGTTGCTCGGAATTCGGAACTCTTTGTCTGAGGAAATTCGGAATAATGTGCAGAGTTGTCGGTCAGAATTCGGTACGAAATCTGATGTAAATTCCTGGGGAAATTCTGAAGGAATTTTCGACAAATCTGATTGAAGTCTGGTACCATGTCTGACATTCTTTCGACATTTCGTACGAAAGTCTGATCAAATATAAGAAAGTCTGATAGATGTCATATAAATGTCTGATAAAATGTCCGACATTTCGTTCAAAAGTCTGATCAAGTATAAGAATGTCTGATAGATGTCGGATAAATGTCTGATAAAATGTCCGACAGTTCGTACAAAAGTCTGATCAAGTATAAGAAAATGGCCTGACTATTCTGATCAACGTCTGATGAAAACTATTTTCATATATACAATTTATTATGGTTTAAGTTTATTAATTTTAATAATAATTTATAAGCTTCCATTATTCATGACTTCTTAAGGGTACATAAATAAATAATAGAAATTTATAGATTATTTTTAAAATTAATAAAATTAAACCATACTACTTACGTATTATATACGAAAATAGAGTTCATTATATACATCTATTTAAAATTATAAAATTAAACCATAAAAAATGATGTAATTTGTTTGCTAATTTTTGTGTATTAACAAAGTTTAAAGAAATTTAAACAATAATCATCACATATGCAGATGTTGTTTACTTGATTTCCAAAAACTAACTGAGAAAATAAAAGAAAATAAAAATTAAATTCCCTTTTAAAGTACAGTTGACGAATTTCAAAATATAAACAGGTTTGTGCATGATTTTTATAAAAAAAAAACAAAATTTCCTTCAGATAATGTGCAGAGTTGTCGCAAAATTTTCTTACAAAAGTACTGAAAATGGGAACAAAATGACCGAGCAAAAAATATCAGAAAATGTGCAGACTATTCTGTTAAATATCTAAAGGAACGTTACAAAAACAATTCTCTTCAGATTATGTGCAGATTTATCGGATATAATTCTTAATCCATTTTATATTTTACTTCAGAAAATGTATAGACTATTCTCCTTTATGTCTAAAAAATAATATAGGAATAAAAAATCAAATTGTCCTCCGCCAATGTGCAGATTAGTCTCATAATTGTCGTAACACTGAAATTCCCTTTCGACAATGTGCAGACAAGTCTGATATTAATCGTTTAATACTTCAGAAAATGTGCAGAAAAGTCTAACAAACAGTTTGCCGATTATTCTGTAAAATGTCTAAAGGAAATTTAGAAATTCGTTAAAAATTCTGATAAAGTATAAGAATTATTTCAGAAAATTTCTGACATCAGACATGTCTGAAAAAATTGTTTACTGGGACGTTACGTTGTTATTGGCTAGAAACATGAAATTAAATATGTAGAGCCTGGATTAGGCAAGAACACATTAAAGGGCACTTATTGGTACTTTTTCGTTCTCCAAAGGGTACTTTTTGAATTTTCTATAATATTGTACCTAGAAACATGAAATTTAGCATGTAGGGCCTTGACTAGGTAAGAACCTATTAAAGGGGACTTTTTGGTACTTGTTCGTTCTACAAAAGGTACTTTTTGAATTTTCTATAATATTGAACCTAGAAACATGAAATTAAGTATGTAGAGCCCGGATTAGGCCAGAACACATAAAAGGGGCCTTTTTGGTACCTTTTCGTTCTACAAAAGGTACTTTTTGAATTTTCTATAATATTGAACCTAGAAACATGAAATTTAGCATGTAGGGCCTGGACTAGGTAAGAACCTATAAAAGGGGACTTTTTGGTACTTTTTCGTTCTACAAAAGGTACTTTTTTAATTTTCTATAATATTGAACCTAGAAACATGAAATTAAGTATGTTGAGCCCGAATTAGGTCATATCAAATAAAAGGGGACTTTTTGGTACTTTTTCGTTCTACAAAAGGTACTTTTTGAATTTTCTATAATATTGAACCTAGAAACATGAAATTTAGCATGTAGAGCCTTGACTAGGTAAGAACCTATAAAAGGGGACTTTTTGGTATTTTTTCGTTTTACAAAACATACTTTTTGAAATTTCTATAATATTGAACCTAGAAATATGAAATTAAACATAAAGAGCCCGGATTAAGTTAGAACGTATAAAATGAGATACAATTGGTATTTTTTGATTTTTTTGTAATAAAATTCGTACTGACTGTTTTTTAACGCATCATGGTGAAGATGCGGCACAGCCGAATATAGTACTCTTACTTGTTTTGTCAACAAATTGTTAAAATATTTCTGAATTAAGGTAAAAATCAAAATTAATGCTTTATTTTGAACAAATGATCTATAATATTAACATAATCACTACTGTAGGGTATCATATGGTCGGCCATGTTCGACTATACGTTCTTACATGGTTTAAAACTGACACTATTCTTGTTACCAAGATCGTATAAAAGATGTCACGTCCATTATTGATAGTTTGTCCATTTGTTCTGCGAATGTTCAGATGGATGTAAGTTAGTTAGTTAGTTAGTTAGTTAGGTAGTTAATTGGTTAGTTAGTTAGGTAGCTAGTTAGTTAGTTAGTTAGTTAGTTAGTTAGTTATTTAGTTAGTTAGTTAGTTAGTTAGTTAGTTAGTTAGTTAGTTAGTTAGTTAGTTAGTTAGTTAGTTAGTTAGTTAGTTAGTTAGTTAGTTAGTTAGTTAGTTAGTTAGTTAGTTAGTTAGTTAGTTAGTTAGTTAGTTTGTTAGTTAGTTAGTTGTTAGTTAGTTAGTTAGTTAGTTAGTTAGTTAGTTAGTTAGTTAGTTAGTTAGTTAGTTAGTTAGTTAGTAGTTAGTTAGTTAGTTAGTTAGTTAGTAGTTAGTTAGTTAGTTAGTTAGTTAGTTAGTTAGTTAGTTAGTTAGTTAGTAGTTAGTTAGTTAGTTAGTTAGTTAGTTAGTTAGTTAGTTAGTTAGTTAGTTAGTTAGTTAGTTAGTTAGTTAGTTAGTTAGTTAGTTAGTTTGTTAGTTAGTTAGTTAGTTTGTGTAGTTAGTTAGTTAGTAGTTAGTTAGTTAGTTAGTAGTTAGTTAGTTAGTTAGTTAGTTAGTTAGTTAGTTAGTTAGTTAGTTAGTTAGGAGTTAGTTAGTTAGTTAGTTAGTAGTTAGTTAGTTAGTTAGTAGTTAGTTAGTTAGTTAGTAGTAGTTAGTAGTTAGTTAGGTTAGTAGTTAGTAGTTAGTTAGTTAGTTAGTTAGTTAGTTAGTTAGTAGTTAGTAGTTAGTTAGTTAGTTAGTTAGTTAGTTAGTTAGTTAGTTAGTAGTTAGTTAGTTAGTTAGTTAGTAGTTAGTTAGTTAGTTAGTTAGTTAGTTAGTAGTTAGTTAGTTAGTTAGTAGTTAGTTAGTTAGTTAGTTAGTAGTTAGTTAGTTAGTTAGTAGTTAGTTAGTTAGTTAGTTAGTTGTTAGTTAGTTAGTTAGTTAGTTAGTTAGTTAGTTAGTTAGTAGTTAGTAGTTAGTTAGTTAGTAGTTAGTTAGTTAGTTAGTTAGTAGTTAGTTAGTTAGTTAGTTAGTTAGTTAGTAGTTAGTTAGTTAGTAGTTAGTAGTTAGTAGTTAGTTAGTTAGTTAGTTAGTTAGTAGTTAGTTAGTTAGTTAGTTAGTTAGTTAGTAGTTAGTTAGTTAGTAGTTAGTTAGGTAGTTAGTTAGTTAGTTAGTTAGTAGTTAGTAGTTAGTTAGTAGTTAGTTAGTTAGTTAGTTAGTTAGTAGTTAGTTAGTTAGTTAGTTAGTTAGTTAGTAGTAGTTAGTTAGTTAGATAGATAAATAGTTAGCTAGTTATCGCACTCTATGGGACAACAAGTCCTCCCAAGTCCTCATGTTTCCTATGATGGCAAATACTTGTATAAAAATTCTATATTGCTACTTCGCTTCTTTCCCCAAACCTAGATTATGTAACCAATCGATTAATTTTCGTATGAAATAAAAATCTTCTGTTTTAGCATGTTCTCTTATTTTATGAGTTTATGAATTTTATATATTTTTATAAAAGTTTTACGCTTACAAAACTAAAACTTATACAATAATTAAGTAAATTATAAGCTGGGCTTTTGTAATTTAACTTAAAGAATACATTTTTAGAAAAATATAAAATAAAATTAACACAATCTTTTCAAATTATTAAAAAAATATTGATAAATTAAATTATATATACAACATATAAAAAAATTAATTTGCTTAAAATTAAATGAGGAAAATATAAAAATATTAAAACTAAAACTTAAAGGATTTCATTTCCAATGTTTTAGTTTAGATTATTTTCAATTGGAAATCATAATACTACATTATTTATTACTGGCGTATATTTTAAGGTTATGTTTTAATATTAATTTATTATTAATTAATTTTAATTGTAATAATAATAATTATATTTAGAATCAACCACATATAAAATACACAAAAAATTATAAACAATCACAGGAAATGCAGCAAGGTGTTTTTAATTTTTTTTTTCTTAAATTTGTAATAATTTTTTTTTTAATTTTCAATAACTACACACTACAAAATTTGTCAATTTTACTTTTTTTATAAATAAGTAAACATTAGTGTTTTTAAAAATAAATTAATTTATAGCCTATGAGGGACAGAGAGGAAGGATGTGAGTGCATAAGATAGAGGAGAGAGGTTTTTGTTTAAATTGCTAAATTTTTAAATTTTTTATATCGGCTTTGAGTCGAACTTCTTTAAGCACCGATATTTAAGTAACCAGCCTTATATTTTTTTTAATTAAACTTAAATAAAATTTAAATACTAATGATAAGGGCGATATGTGTTGTCTACACCATTTACATATGAATAATTGTAAAACCTTGATGCATACAATATCGATCGAAGTTACATTGTTTTGACATTTCCGTCGATTTCGATAGATATCAATTTTGACGCGTGCATCAAGTCAAACTTGTAAAAACCTAAATCAGTTTAAGAGCGTGTAAATGGGATGATCTTCTTATGGAATGAAAATACAATATTTTAAATGTGTATGAGTGTGTTTCTGTGTGCTTTTCTAATCTAAAGTGACTAAATTTATCTTACTGAGATATGTTGTGTCTGGAATAATTTCTATTTTCATATAAAATTGAAATAGATTTTATTTTTAAATATTAAATGTTGCAGCTCTTTGTTGTTGCTGTTGATGCAACAGATGCAGTTTGTCTTTGCTCCTGTTGCAATTTATGAGCAATATGTTGCAAAAGTTTAGCATCATTCTGTTGCTGTTCATTAGTAGTTTCAGGGGTTGATGTCTCGTTATCTTCATCACTGTCAATATTAAATCTGACATGATGATGACGACGATGATGATGATGTCTATGGTGTTTGTGTTTGTGTTGAGCTTCTGCAATTTCTTTCTCTTCTTTTGCTTGTTGTTTTTGCTGTTCCTGTTCTTCCATTTGTTCTCTAATCTGTTGTAATTTCAAGTGTCTCTTATGTTGAAAGTGCTCCCGGTGTAGTTGTTGCTGCATTTCCTTTTCCTCATTTATTGAGGCCGTATTATCGTTGGGATCCAAGTGATTGTCGGCGGTTGGTGCTAAATATGTGGTCGATTCGGTATCGTGTAATTCATGGGTCATATTAAAGACTTGACGTCTAAGATTAGCATACATTCCTTCTTCGTCCTTATTGTGTTTCTGATTGATGGGCGCAAATGAGGCGTATCCAATCATTTTGACGTCTAATCTTGGGTACCTGCCAAAAGCAATTAAGATTTTTTATTAATTATTTAGTTTTAAAAAGTAAATTTAAGTGATGTATTCAATTTTAAAATACCATACATCAATATTAATTAATTTCGGAAGCAGAACAGATCTATAAATTTAGAACATGTATTGTTTATAGTATTGTTTACTATCTAGTGTATGGTCAAAACTATATAGACTATACTAGTATGTAGACCAGACTATAGACTACACTGTAGACTAGACTGTAGCCTAGACTGTAGACTAGACTGTAGTAGTGCTGTAATATTCTACTACTTTTGATTACTCAATACTACTCAATACTTTTCGTTTGGGTACTCAATACTACTCGATACTTTTAACGGTTTTATTTTATATCAAAAACGAGGAATTTTTCCTTTTTTTAAGTAAAGTTAGACCAGACATCACACCTCTTTTGAGACATTTTATTTTTTTAGATAGCGTCGATAAATATTTGTAACTTTTAACTATTATTGCAGTGTTTAAATTATTTTTACATTGATTTGATATTGCTAAGAGTTGCATTTCTAATAATGATATGGTCTATATTAGATTTTAGAGCTGTATTTTTTCACATCATAGCCGTTAAATTTAAATAAGTTAAATCCATATACAAGTCTGAAAGTATTGAGTAACTACTTTTTAGTATTGAGTACCCAAAAAATACGGCAAATACTCGATACTCGATACCCACTACTCAATACTTTAACAGCACTAGACTGTAGACTAGATTAGATTATAGACTAGACTACTGACTACAATATAGATTAGATTACTGACTAGGCTATTGACTAGATAATAGACTATGTTATAGACTAGGCTATTGCCTAGATAATAGACCAGACTATAGACTATACACTAAACTATAGACTAGATTATAGATTAGTAGTAGTTTAGTCTAGTTATAGACTACACTAGATTATGGACTAATAGTAGTTCAGTTCTAGTTCAGTTCTAGTTCCGTTCTAGTTCAGTTCTAGTTCAGTTCTAGTTCAGTTCTAGTTCAGTTCTAGTTCAGTTCTAGTCAGTTCTAGTTCAGTTCTAGTTCAGTTCTAGTTCAGTTCTAGTTCAGTTCTAGTTCAGTTCTAGTCAGTTCTTCAGTCTAGTCAGTTCTAGTTCAGTTCTAGTTCAGTTCTAGTTCGTTCTAGTTCAGTTCTAGTTCAGTTCTAGTTCAGTTCTAGTTCAGTTCTAGTCAGTTCTAGTTCAGTTCTAGTTCAGTTTAGTTCAGGTTTCTAGTTCAGTTCTAGTTCAGTTCTAGTTCAGTTCTAGTTCAGTTCTAGTTCAGTTTCTAGTTCAGTTCTAGTTCAGTTCTAGTTCTAGTTCAGTTAGTTCAGTTCTAAGGGGTTTCAGTTCTAGTTCAGTTCTAGTCAGTTCAGTAGTTCAGTTCTAGTTCCAGTTCTAGTTCATTTCTAGTTCAGGTTCTAGTTCAGTTCTAGTTCAGTGTTCTAGGTATTCAGTTCTAGTTCAGTCTCGAGTTCAGCTCTAGTTCAGCTCTAGTTCAGCTCTAGTTCAGCTCTAGTTCAGTTTCTAGTTCAGTTCTAGTTCAGTTCTAGTTCAGTTCTAGGTTCAGTTCTAGTTCAGTTCTAGTCAGTTTCTAGTTCAGTTCTAGTTCAGTTCTAGTTCAGTTCTAGTTCAGTCTAGTTCAGTTATAGTTTTCAGTTCTAGTTCAGTTCTAGTTCAGCTTCTAGTTTCAGCTCTATGTTCAGGCTCTAGTTCAGTCTGTCTTCTAGTTCAGTTCTAGTTCAGTTCTAGTTCAGTTCTAGTTCAGTTCTAGTTCAGTTCTAGTTCAGTTTAGTTCAGTTCTAGTTCAGTTCTAGTTCAGTTCTAGTTCAGTTCTAGTTCAGTTCTAGTTCAGTTCTAGTTCAGTTCTAGTTCAGTTCTAGTTCAGTTCTAGTTCAGTTCTAGTTCAGTTCTAGTTCAGTTCTAGTTCAGTTCTAGTTCAGTTCTAGTTCAGTTCTAGTCAGTTCTAGTTCAGTTCTAGTTCAGTTCTAGTTCAGTTCTAGTTCAGCTCTAGTTCAGCTCTAGTTCAGCTCTAGTTCAGCTCTAGTTCAGCTCTAGTTCAGTTCTAGTTCAGTTCTAGTTCAGTTCTAGTTCAGTTCTAGTTCAGTTCTAGTTCAGTTCTAGTTCAGTTCTAGTTCAGTTCTAGTTCAGTTCTAGTTCAGTTTAGTTCAGTTCTAGTTCAGTTCTAGTTCAGTTCTAGTCAGTTCTAGTTCAGTTCTAGTTCAGTTCTAGTTCAGTTCTAGTTCAGTTCTAGTTCAGTTCTAGTTCAGTTTAGTTCTAGTTCAGTTCTAGTTCAGTTCTAGTTCAGTTCTAGTTCAGTTCTAGTTCAGTTCTAGTTCAGTTCTAGTTCAGTTCTAGCTCAGTTCTAGTTCAGTTCTAGTTCAGTTCTAGTTCAGTTCTAGTTCAGTTCTAGTTCAGTTCTAGTTCAGTTCTAGTTCAGTTCTAGTTCAGTTCAGTTCAGTTCTAGTTCAGTTCTAGTTCAGTTCTAGTTCAGTTCTAGTTCAGTTCTAGTTCAGTTCTAGTTCAGTTCTAGTTCAGTTCTAGTTCAGTTCTAGTTCAGTTCTAGTTCGTTCTAGTTCAGTTCTAGTTCAGTTCAAGTTCAGTTCTAGTTCAGTTCTAGCTCAGTTCTAGTTCAGTTCTAGTTCAGTTCTAGTTCAGTTCTAGTTCAGTTCTAGTTCAGTTCTAGTTCAGTTCTAGTTCAGTTCTAGTTCAGTTCTAGTTCAGTTCTAGTTCAGTTCTAGTTCAGTTCTAGTTCAGTTCTAGTCAGTCTAGTAGTTCTAGTTCAGTTCTAGTTCAGTTCTAGTTCAGTTCTAGTTCAGTTCTAGTTCAGTTCTAGTTCAGTTCTAGTTCAGTTCTAGTTCAGTTCTAGTTCAGTTCTAGTTCAGTTCTAGTTCAGTTCTAGTTCAGTTCTAGTTCAGCTTCTAGTTCAGTTAGTTCAGCTCTAGTTCAGTTGCTAGTTCAGTTCTAGTTCAGTTCTAGTTCAGTTCTAGTTCAGTTCTAGTTCAGTTCTAGTTCAGTTCTAGTTCAGTTTCTAGTTCAGTTCTAGTTCAGTTCAGTAGTTCAGTTTCTAGTTCAGTTCTAGTTCAGTTCTAGTTCAGTTCTAGTTCAGTTCTAGTTCGTTCTAGTTCAGTTCTAGTCGTTCAGTCAGTTCTAGTTCAGTTCTAGTTCAGTTCTAGTTCAGTTTCTAGTTCAGTTTAGTTCAGTTCTAGTTCAGTTCTAGTTCAGTTCTAGTTCAGTTCTAGTTCAGTTCTAGTTCAGTTCTAGTTCAGTTCTAGTTCAGTTCTATAGTTCAGTTCTAGTTCAGTTCTAGTTCAGTTCTAGTTCAGTTCTAGTTCAGTTCTAGTTCAGCTCTAGTTCAGCTCTAGTTCAGCTCTAGTTCAGCTCTAGTTCAGCTCTAGTTCAGTTCTAGTTCAGTTCTAGTTCAGTTCTAGTTCAGTTCTAGTTCAGTTCTAGTTCAGTTCTAGTTCAGTTCTAGTTCATTCTAGTTCAGTTCTAGTTCAGTTTAGTTCTCGTTCAGTTCTAGTTCAGTTCTAGTTCAGTTCTAGTTCAGTTCTAGTTCAGTTCTAGTTCAGTTCTAGTTCAGTTCTAGTTCAGTTCTAGTTCAGTTCTAGTCAGTTCTAGTTCAGTTCTAGTTCAGTTCTAGTTCAGTTAGCTCAGTTCTAGTTCAGTTCTAGTTCAGTTCTAGTTCAGTTCTAGTTCAGTTCTAGTTCAGTTCTAGTTCAGTTCTAGTTCAGTTCTAGTTCAGTTCTAGTTCAGTTCTAGTTCAGTTCTAGTTCAGTTCTAGTTCAGTTCGTTCAGTATAGTTCAGTTCTAGTTCAGTTCTAGTTCAGTTCTAGTTCAGTTCTAGTTCAGTTCTAGTTCAGTTCTAGTTCAGTTCTAGTTCAGTCTAGTTCAGTTCTAGCTCAGTTCTAGTTCAGTTCTAGTTCAGTTCTAGTTCAGTTCTAGTTCAGTTCTAGTTCAGTTCTAGTTCAGTTCTAGTTCAGTTCTAGTTCAGTTCTAGTTCAGTTCTAGTTCAGTTCTAGTTCAGTTCTAGTTCAGTTCTAGTTCAGTTCTAGTTCAGTTCTAGTTCAGTTCTAGTTCAGTTCTAGTTCAGTTTCTAGTTCAGTTCTAGTTCAGTTCTAGTTCAGTTCTAGTTCAGTTCTAGTTCAGTTTAGTTAGTTCTAGTTCAGTTCTAGTTCAGTTCTAGTTCAGTTCTAGTTCAGTTCTAGTTCAGTTCTAGTTCAGTTCTAGTTCAGTTCTAGTTCCAGTTCTAGTTCAGTTCTAGTTCAGGTTCTAGTTCAGTTCTAGTTCAGTTCTAGTTCAGTTCTAGTTCAGTTCTAGTTCAGTTCTAGTTCAGTTCTAGTTCAGTTTCTAGTTCAGTTCTAGTTCAGTTCTAGTTCAGTTCTAGTTCAGTTCTAGTTCCGTTCTAGCTCAGTTCTAGTTCAGTTCTAGTTCAGTTAGTTCAGTTCTAGTTCAGTTCTAGTTCAGTTCTAGTTCAGTTCTAGTTCAGTTCTAGTTCAGTTCTAGTTCAGTTCTAGTTCAGTTCTAGTTCAGTTCTAGTTCAGTTCTAGTTCAGTTCTAGTTCAGCTTCTAGTTCAGTTCTAGTTCAGTTCTAGTTCAGTTCTAGTTCAGTTCTAGTTCAGTTCTAGTTCAGTTCAGTTTCATTGCGATCGGACGTATTATTCAAAAGCTCCCGTTTTAAATCTATTTTTACTGTGAAAAGTGTGTGTGAATAAATCAAACAATTTACATATATCTATCTAGAATTAAAAAACATAAATTCTGATACTATAAACCGCAAATATAATAATATATATTCGGTGAAATTACATAAAACAAAAACTGAAATTTTAATCACATAAATCTAAGCCTATACAAAATAAATCAAGAAAACAAAAGAATAATAAAAACATCAAAAATGAGCAACGTTTTCTGCAACCAATGCAAAAACAAAATTACTACAACAAACTATGTAAAGTGTTATAATTGTCACTCTAACTACCACTTTTCGACATGCTCTCCACTTGCGGAATCTACGTACTC
Organism: Lucilia sericata; assembly: GCF_015586225.1. Classification (NCBI taxonomy): domain Eukaryota; kingdom Metazoa; phylum Arthropoda; class Insecta; order Diptera; family Calliphoridae; genus Lucilia; species Lucilia sericata. The sequence continues at coordinate 8,746 of NW_023995592.1, read as the reverse complement.
CACTATGACTAATGAGAAAAAAACGAACTGGAAATGTCACGTTTGTAAACCAAGGAGCAAATCCCCAAACAATCTCTATCAAACATTCGTTTTTGATGAGAATAATCAACAAAAACAATTACGTGTTGATGACAGTTTTGATGAGAGTGATGGAGCGAAAAAATTTAAGGAATCATTGTCTCTTGGATCAGTAAACCACAAACTCAACAATGTTGAAAAAGAACTGCAAGAGATTAAATCTCATATTGAAATGCTAGTGACTAGTATTAACAATTTACACTCTCAAATGAAAAACGAAATACAAGGAGCACTGGCAACAATAACAACTACCATCTCTACTCTAGTAACACAAGTGAACGAATTAACCGAGAGAGACAGAATAAAAGAAAAACAAATCAACAGCTTAGACACTCGTATAAACATAATTGAACAACAGATGATTAACCAAAATATTGAAGTAAAAAATGTTGAAGACACACAAATGACACCTATAGATGTTGTAAAACGAATAGCTTCATCGCTAAACGTCGAAATTAACGACAGTAATATCAACAATGCTTTTCGTTTAAAAAAACAAAACAATAAAATTATTGTCCAATTCTCCTCTCTAAGCAAAAAACTAGAGCTTATGAGCAAAATTCGAAGACATAGAGTAGATGCAGAAATTATCAACAGCGGTGGAAGTAATAATAGTGGTGGTAAATACATCTACATTAATGATGAGTTAACACCCTATTATCGTAGATTGTTATGGATAACAAAAACCAAAGCTCGCGAAACACACTGGAAATATGTATGGGTCCGAAATGGTAAGATTTTTGCCCGTAGATCCGAAAACTGTCCTTCCATAATAATCAACAACGCCACTGATATCGAAGCAATAACGCCCACAGTTGATATTTAAATTTGTAAAAAGGAAAATTTCTTAAAAATAAATAAATAAAAATCTTTTTAAATTACTTAAAAACTGCATAAAACAGACTACTTTTCAAAATAAAATGAATAAAAATCAAAAACATAAAATATCCTCTTTTAGTGAAATCGAAAAGGAATACTTAAGTTATCCCGTGTCACTTGTTTACATGAATATCCGTTCATTACGACTAAACTTTAACTCTTTTATCGTCAGTGTAAATAATATAATAAACAAAGTAAAAATCATCGTTTTAGTTGAAACAAACATTAGCAATAGCGAAAATAACTTTTATAATATACCTGGGTTTAACTCAATTTTTTTAAACAGGGAAGGGAAAGGAGGAGGCGTAGCTGTATACATCAACGAGAGTATTAATTATACACAAATCTCAGTAAACGCAAACTCTTTTGAACTTCTACAAATTGACTTACAAATACAAAACAAAAACATTTCCCTACTGTCGGTTTATCGCCCCCCTGACCATAAAGCAGCGGAATTTATAAATGAAATGGAAACAATAATCACAAAAATAAACAGCAAACAAGAAATAATAATTGTAGGAGATATGAATATTGATATAACAAAACAAAACAAAACGACAACAACATATCTCGATATGCTAAGCTCAAATGGTATGCAATGCATGATAAATGAGAGTACACGTGAAGATTTCAACAAAAACACAAGTACCTGCATTGACCATTTATTTATTAAAAGCAACAAAAACACACAAGCAACCGCAGCAATAGTAACAACAACAATATCAGATCACTATTCTCTTTTCAGTTGTTTAATAAACAAGAAAACAATCAGGGTATGGATAAGCTTATAGATCAGGGTTCGCAACTAAACAATGTTATGGTAAATAAAAAAATAAAAGAAGTCAACTGGAATGAATTAATAGTTAAATATGAAAACGCAAATGACATTTATAATAAAATACATGAAAAATTTTCGGAAATTTATAATAGCTCATATAAAAATAAAACAATATATAAAAAAAGATCATCCAATCCGTGGATTAACGAAAATTTGATTAAACATTGTGAAATGCGGGATAAACTTTATAAAAAATGGAAAAGCAATAAAATAGTAAAAAACTAGAAATAGAATATAAAAAATTTAGAAATCAATTAAATAAACAATAATGTATGCTAAAAATAATTATTATCGTCAACAATTTATTGAAAATAGAAGTGATATGGCGCGTAACATGGCAAATTGTAAATAAAATTATCGGCAAAAAAACAACAAGTATTGATGATACCATATTAAAAATTTTAACAAGGAATCAGTTCACAACACTGCAAATCGCTTCGCACAACAATTGATGAAATGTTAACAAATTGGTGCACAATTGTAATATAAAAACACTGAATATATAACAAATACTCAACAAAATTCAATTTATCTCTCACAAACAACGGAAAATGAAATATACAACATATTAAAACGTTATGTGTAAATAAAGGAGCTGGAATAGATCAAATTCGACCCAAAGATCTAAAAAATAATGCTTCTTTATTTACATTACCTTTAACTAAGCTAATAAACTCTAGTATAGAAAATGCCATTGTACCAGACTTACTAAAAACTTCAATAATCAGACCAATTCATAAAAGTGGCTGTAAATCTGTATGTAACAATTATAGGGCCGATTGCCATTCTTCCAATAATTGAAAAAATACTGGAGGAAATCATGTAAGAAGAATAACACAATTCTTAAATAGATATAATATTATAAACAATAACCAATATGGTTTCCAAAAAGAAAAAAGTATCAACAAATTACTAGGAAATTTTGCCAAATTATATTAACACATGTCTAAGCAATAACCAACATTGTTTAGTATTGTTCATTGATTTCAGCAAAGCGTTTGACACGCTATCGCCCGAAAAGCTAATAGAAATAATGGAAAAAAAATGGAATTAGAGGAAATACACTCAATTGGTTTAAAATTTATCTTAGCTTGAGATCTTATCGTGTTAAAATTAATAACACATTAAGCGATTTGAAACGCATACAAAATATGGAGTACCTCAGGGGTCAAAATTAGGACCAATTTTGTATATTATATATGCAAATGAAATGCTCAAAGCTATAGAAACCAAAACATTTGCCTACGCAGATGACACTGCAATCGTTGTTGCAAATAACAACTTAAAAGAGGCCACAGAAAAAATGCAAAAACAATTAAATATTGCAACAAAATGGTTGCCACGACAATGGCCTAATCATAAATGCTGCGAAGACGAAACTTATGCATATAAAGCCCCGCCATCTCATTGAATCTTCTATAGCATTAAAATTCCACCACAATACTGCTCCATCAAAAACAATAAACCCAAATAATACTAATGAAGAATGTACGACAACTATAGAAGTAGTGCAGACATACAATATTTAGGTGTCTATGTCGATAATAATTTCAAATGGAAGACACACGTTGAACATGTACGCAAAAAACTTCGTAAATCTGCCTATACCCTTGTACCACCTAAGTAACTGTGCAAGTATAGTGTACTAGACAAGCATATTTTTCTCTTGCAGAGTCATATTTAAGACCTGGTATTACTGCATGGGGTTAGTGCCACATACTGCAAAACTCTACAAAAAACCCAAAACCAGATACTTAAAACACTCTGGAAGAATTATCAATACTCCACAAACACACACACAACCACAAACACGTCACTTAGCTTTAACTATTATCCCAAAATATAACAAACGTATCAACAAACAATAACATATACACAACCAGATCAACAAACAGCTCATTTACTAATAGAAACAACACATTTCACATGTAAACAGCAACCTACTTACCCACAATACATTGTTACAAATTTCAACAAACAGAAACCCAACACTTCATAACAACACATTACCAAACAACAATCATCTAACAAACAACACAATACTATACAACTACAACGAAAACCCTACAAGAAACTATCAATATAACAATCACCCAACAAACAACAACACAACAATATATAACTCCATAGAAAATTCTACAAACTACAATCAGTATACCAATTACCCAACCACCAACAACACAACAATGTACAACTCTCGCGAAAATCCTACAGGCAATAATCAATATACCAATCACCCAACAAACAATAACACAACAACATACAACTCCAACGAAACCTCTACAGGAAATTATCAATACACCATTCACCCAACAAACAACTCAACAATATACAACTTTAACGAAAATCCTACAAGCAACAATCAAAATACCTATCACCAAACAAACGACAACACAACAATATACAACTCCAACGAAAACCCTACAAGAAACTATCAATATACCAACCACCCAACAACAACAACACAATAATATACAACTCTTATGAAAATCCTACAAGCAACAATCAATATACTAATAACCCAACAAACAACAACACAACAATATACAACCTCAACAAAAACTCTACAAACAACGACCAATATACCAATCACAATAACACAACAATACACAACTCAAACGAATGTCATACAAGCAGCAATCAATATACCAATCACCCAACAAATAACAACACAACAACATACAACCCCAATGATAGTTTAACAAACAGCAGTCAATATACCAATCACCCAACAAACTACAATACAGCTGTATACAACTCCAACACCTGTGATCTAGCCACGAAATTAAATATACTTAACGTACATAGTTTATACTGTACAACCCTGGCGAACGACTTCTTTAACGATCACCGATTTCTACAAGAAATAGACCACAGATATAACACGAGAAGACGAGCGCAAGGAAGATATAAAGTGAAACGCTTCTTTAATGAGTATGGAAGAAACACCCTAGGAGTCACTTTACCAAATATTCTGAACAAAATCCCAATTGGAACTATAAATACAAGAAACAAATTTCAAAGAAAGAAACTTATAAAGGCCTTTTTTATCAGATCGCAATGAAATAAATAAAATAATGTTAATCTTAAACTTAAATTGTTTATATATGTTTCCTGCTGTCAAGCCATATGGCTTAGCGGGCTTAGTATTAAATATATTGTACCTTTAAATACTTAAATTGAATAAAGTGAATATATATGAAAAAAAAAAAAAAAAAAAAAAAAAGTTCTAGTTCAGTTCTAGTTCAGTTCTAGTTCAGTTCTAGTTCAGTTCTAGTTCAGTTCTAGTTCAGTTCTAGTTCAGTTCTAGTTCAGTTCTAGTTCAGTTCTAGTTCAGTTCTAGTTCAGTTCTAGTTCAGTTCTAGTTCAGTTCTAGTTCAGTTCTAGTTCAGTTCTAGTTCAGTTCTAGTTCAGTTCTAGTTCAGTTCTAGTTCAGTTCTAGTTCAGTTCTAGTTCTAGTTCAGTTCTAGTTCAGTTCTAGTTCAGTTCTAGTTCAGTTCTAGTTCAGTTCTAGTTCAGTTCTAGTTCAGTTCTAGTTCAGTTCTAGTTCAGTTCTAGTTCAGTTCTAGTTCAGTTCTAGTTCAGTTCTAGTTCAGTTCTAGTTCAGTTCTAGTTCAGTTCTAGTTCAGTTCTAGTTCAGTTCTAGTTCAGTTCTAGTTCAGTTCTAGTTCAGTTCTAGTTCAGTTCTAGTTCAGTTCTAGTTCAGTTCTAGTTCAGTTCTAGTTCTAGTTCAGTTCTAGTTCAGTTCTAGTTCAGTTCTAGTTCAGTTCTAGTTCAGTTCTAGTTCAGTTCTAGTTCAGTTCTAGTTCAGTTCTAGTTCAGTTCTAGTTCAGTTCTAGTTCAGTTCTAGTTCAGTTCTAGTTCAGTTCTAGTTCAGTTCTAGTTCAGTTCTAGTTCAGTTCTAGTTCAGTTCTAGTTCAGTTCTAGTTCAGTTCTAGTTCAGTTCTAGTTCAGTTCTAGTTCAGTTCTAGTTCAGTTCTAGTTCAGTTCTAGTTCAGTTCTAGTTCAGTTCTAGTTCAGTTCTAGTTCAGTTCTAGTTCAGTTCTAGTTCAGTTCTAGTTCAGTTCTAGTTCAGTTCTAGTTCAGTTCTAGTTCAGTTCTAGTTCAGTTCTAGTTCAGTTCTAGTTCAGTTCTAGTTCAGTTCTAGTTCAGTTCTAGTTCAGTTCTAGTTCAGTTCTAGTTCAGTTCTAGTTCAGTTCTAGTTCAGTTCTAGTTCAGTTCTAGTTCAGTTCTAGTTCAGTTCTAGTTCAGTTCTAGTTCAGTTCTAGTTCAGTTCTAGTTCAGTTCTAGTTCAGTTCTAGTTCAGTTCTAGTTCAGTTCTAGTTCAGTTCTAGTTCAGTTCTAGTTCAGTTCTAGTTCAGTTCTAGTTCAGTTCTAGTTCAGTTCTAGTTCAGTTCTAGTTCAGTTCTAGTTCAGTTCTAGTTCAGTTCTAGTTCAGTTCTAGTTCAGTTCTAGTTCAGTTCTAGTTCAGTTCTAGTTCAGTTCTAGTTCAGTTCTAGTTCAGTTCTAGTTCAGTTCTAGTTCAGTTCTAGTTCAGTTCTAGTTCAGTTCTAGTTCAGTTCTAGTTCAGTTCTAGTTCAGTTCTAGTTCAGTTCTAGTTCAGTTCTAGTTCAGTTCTAGTTCAGTTCTAGTTCAGTTCTAGTTCAGTTCTAGTTCAGTTCTAGTTCAGTTCTAGTTCAGTTCTAGTTCAGTTCTAGTTCAGTTCTAGTTCAGTTCTAGTTCAGTTCTAGTTCAGTTCTAGTTCAGTTCTAGTTCAGTTCTAGTTCAGTTCTAGTTCAGTTCTAGTTCAGTTCTAGTTCAGTTCTAGTTCAGTTCTAGTTCAGTTCTAGTTCAGTTCTAGTTCAGTTCTAGTTCAGTTCTAGTTCAGTTCTAGTTCAGTTCTAGTTCAGTTCTAGTTCAGTTCTAGTTCAGTTCTAGTTCAGTTCTAGTTCAGTTCATTTCTCAGTTCAGTTCTAGTTCAGTTCTAGTTTAGTTCTAGTTCAGTTCTAGTTCAGTTCTAGTTCAGTTCTAGTTCAGTTCTAGTTCAGTTTAGTTCAGTTCTAGTTCAGTTCTAGTTCAGTTCTAGTTCAGTTCTAGTTCAGTTCTAGTTTGTTCTAGTTCTGTTCTAGTTCTGTTCTAGTTCAGTTCTAGTTCTGTTCTAGTTCAGTTCTAGTTCTGTTCTAGTTCCGTTCTAGTTCTGTTCTAGTTCTGTTCTAGTTCTGTTCTAGTTCTGTTCTAGTTCTGTTCTAGTTCTTCTAGTTCTGTTCTAGTTCTGTTCTGTTCTGTTCTAGTTCTGTTCTAGTTCTGTTCTAGTTCTGTTCTAGTTCTGATCTAGTTCTGTTCTAGTTCTGTTCTAGTTCTGTTCTAGTTCTGTTCTAGTTCTGTTCTAGTTCTGTTCTAGTTCTGTTCTAGTTCTGTTCTAGTTCTGTTCTAGTTCTGTTCTAGTTCTGTTCTAATTCTGTTCTAGTTCTGTTCTAGTTCTGTTCTAGTTCTGTTCTAGTTCTGTTCTAGTTCGTTCTAGTTCTGTTCTAGTTCTGTTCTAGTTCTGTTCTAGTTCTGTTCTAGTTCTGTTCTAGTTCTGTTCTAGTTCTGTTCTAGTTCTGTTCTGTTCTGTTCTAGTTCTGTTCTAGTTCTGTTCTAGTTCTGTTCTAGTTCTGTTCTAGTTTGTTCTAGTTCTGTTCTAGTTCTGTTCTAGTTCTGTTCTAGTTCTGTTCTAGTTCTGTTCTAGTTCTGTTCTAGTTCTGTTCTAGTTCTGTTCTAGTTCTGTTCTAGTTCTGTTCTAGTTCTGTTCTAGTTCAGTTCTAGTTCTGTTCTAGTTCTGTTCTAGTTCTGTTCTAGTTCTGTTCTATTCTGTTCTGTTTTAGTTCTGTTCTAGTTCTGTTCTAGTTCTGTTCTAGTTCTGTTCTAGTTCTGTTCTAGTTCTGTTCTAGTTCTGTTCTAGTTCTGTTCTAGTTCCGTTCTAGTTCCGTTCTAGTTCTGTTCTAGTTCTGTTCTAGTTCAGTTCTAGTTCAGTTCCAGTTCAGTTCTAGTTCAGTTCTTGTTCAGTTCTAGTTCAGTTCTAGTTCAGTTCTAGTGTAGTTCTAGTTCAGTTCTAGTTCAATTCTAGTTCAATTCTAGTTCAGTCCTAGTTCAGCTCTAGTTTAGTTAAAGTTCTTTTCCCGACCCAATAAATTTGATTCAAATTTACTCGTTATGAATATTATTAACCACCCTAATATATATGCTGTACAAACAAGACATTATGGCTACACAAGTGTCGATCATCTATAATGAAATCTTGAGATTCCATTATTCATAGATTTACGTTTTTTTGTTCCTCGGTATTGTTTTATAATCTCAGCTGTCCATGTATGGCTGTGTGAACACAAAACCTTTGCTATGTTTGATTACACTTATGAATTGAGTTATTTTAATGACAAATCAAGTTACCACTTAAGCATCTTATGGTATTTTTTTTTTTTTTTTTGTCTTGTTTCACATACTTGAACAAAAATAATAAGAAATGTTATTATTAAATATTTATTATATGAATTTATTGTAATTAATAAATCATTTAAATATTTATTTTTGCATTTTACTTGTTTAGCATTAATTTAATATTTAAATTGTAATTTGTCGTAAGTATTTATTAAAAAAAAAACATATTGTGTTTTTAAGTTAAGTATGTTTAAGAAGAGAAATACATATGTAAGTACAAACAAAAGATTTAAGACACGAACTTGTTTTATTTTTAAAGCTGCTTTTTTATTAAATATACATATTTAAAATGGCAATTTAAAATGAACTACATAGAAGTAAAAATATAAATTCAAATGTATTTGTGGGATTTTATATAATTTAAATTCTTGAAATTCTAAATTAACTGTTTTCATTTCGTTAACGTATTGCCTGAGCTATATAGACAATATAATGTTTTTTTGATTTTGGTTTGTTGATATTTTTATTTAAACTTTTTTATAACAAACCTGAGGC